>NC_053488.1:62329246-62444962 GCF_015227805.2 Hirundo rustica | reverse complement strand
GGGGGAATGCAATTGGCCAGACAATCAAAGAGTGTGGTGCAAATTAAGGGGCCAAAAGGGCAGTTGGCCAGTTTACGCCCTTTTGTTTTGGATTATAGGGAACCCTTGTTGGGGAGAGACCTGATGGCCCAGTGGGGAGTCACGATTGACATCCCAGACCCCCCACAGGATTTTTGGGCGGCGGTCGCTGAGGAGCGCCCTACCCACAAGCTGAATTGGAAAACAGATGCACCAGTGTGGGTTGAACAGTGGCCGCTTTCAAAACAGAAATTGAAGGCGCTCGAAGAGCTCGTGGAGGAGCAGTTAGCTAAGGGTCACATTGTAGAGACCACCAGCCCTTGGAATTCGCCGGTTTTTGTTATCCAGAAGCCGGGGAAGGACAAGTGGAGGCTCCTCCAAGATCTCAGACAAATTAATAATGTGATAGAAGACATGGGCTCTCTTCAACCTGGGATGCCTACCCCGACCATGCTCCCACAAAATTGGAAATTGGCTGTTATAGATATAAAAGATTGTTTCTTCCATATTCCCCTACACCCTGACGATGCACCACGTTTTGCATTCTCGGTTCCCACTGTTAACCGAGAGGCCCCGAGGAAACGCTACCATTGGAGGGTTCTTCCCCAAGGGATGAAGGTGTCACCTATCATCTGCCAGTGGTATGTGGCTTCCTTGCTGTGTCCGGTCCGCGTAGCCGCAGAGAAAGCAATCATCCATCATTATATGGATGATGTGCTTGTGTGTGCTCCCACCGATGATGTCTTGTCCCACGCACTTGACCTGACAATTAATGCATTGGTTGTTGCAGGGTTCGAGCTGCAGGAAGACAAGGTTCAAAGGATGCCACCTTGGAGGTACCTGGGGCTGGAAATTGGCAAGCGGACCATTGTGCCGCAAAAATTGGAAATCAAGGCCAAAATTCAGACCCTTGCAGATGTCCATCAGCTGTGTGGGGCATTGAATTGGGTGAGACCCTGGCTGGGCCTCACAACTGAGGACCTAGCCCCTCTTTTCAATTTATTGAAAGGGGGAGAGGAGCTGAGTTCTCCCAGGGAACTAACCCCGGAAGCGAAGGAGGCGCTGGAAAAGGTACAGCATCTCATGTCCACTCGGCAGGCTCACAGGTGTGATCCAGACCTGCCTTTCAAATTTATAATAATGGGGAAATTGCCACACCTCCATGGAGTC
Source organism: Hirundo rustica (assembly GCF_015227805.2). NCBI lineage: Eukaryota > Metazoa > Chordata > Aves > Passeriformes > Hirundinidae > Hirundo > Hirundo rustica. The sequence goes on along the minus strand of NC_053488.1, from coordinate 62,443,774 downwards.
ATTTTCCAATGGAGAAATAACATCAAAAAGGACCAGGGCAGAGAGGACCCACTTCTAATCATAGAATGGGTCTTTCTCAGCCATCAAAGGTCCAAGAGAATGACACGTCCACAGGAACTGGTGGCTGAACTGATCCGAAAGCCAGAGTTCGGATCAGGGAATTGGCAGGGTGTGATTTTGAATGCATTCACATTCCAATTGGATTAAGATCGGGCCAGATTACAAAGGCAATGTTAGAACACCTGCTTCAGGAAAATGAAGCACTGCAGTTTGCTCTAGATTCCTTCACTGGGCAAATCTCAATTCATCGGCCAGCCCACAAAATTTTTAATCAGGATGCCAAATTCACACTGAATTTGAAAGATGTTCGGAGCAGGAAGCCTTTAGAGGCCCTGACAGTTTTCACGGACGCATCCGGAAGGTCCCACAAGTCAGTTATGACTTGGAAGGACCCTCAGACTCAGCAGTGGGAGGCAGATGTTGCCGAGGTGGAGGGATCACCTCAGGTTGCTGAGTTGGCCGCTGTTGTCAGGGCTTTCGAAAGGTTCCCCGAACCCTTCAATTTAGTAACGGACTCCGCTTATGTAGCAGGGGTGGTATCGAGGGCAGATCAGGCAATACTGCAGGAAGTGTCTAACACCGCACTGTTTGAGCTGCTTTCTAAGCTTGTCAAGCTTGTCTCCCACAGGGAGCAGCCATTTTTTGTGATGCATACAAGATCACACACCAATTTGCCGGGGTTTGTAGCTGAGGGGAACAGAAGGGCTGATGCTCTTGCTGCTCCTGCAGCGATGGCCCCATTGCCAAGCATTTTTGAGCAGGCAAAGCTCAGCCATCAGCTTCATCATCAGAACGCGCCTGGCCTTGTTCGCCGGTTTCACATCACCCGGGAACAGGCCAAGGCAATTGTGGCTACGTGTCCCTCATGTAATCAGCATGCACTCCCCACCTTGAGTGCAGGAGTAAACCCCAGAGGTCTGAACAGCTGTGAGCTGTGGCAGACTGACGTGACACATATCCCCCAATTCGGCCGATCTAAATATGTGCATGTGTCTGTGGACACTTTTTCCGGTGCAGTTTTTGCTTCTGCCCACGCAGGGGAGAAGACCTTGGATGCGATTAAACACCTCATCCAGGCTTTCTCCTTCATGGGCATCCCAAAAGAATTAAAAACTGATAATGGCCCAGCGTACCGTTCCAAGGAATTCTGCAGCTTCCTGCAACAATGGGGAGTGGGTCATAAAACCGGCATCCCTCATTCCCCAACAGGCCAAGCTGTAGTGGAGAGGACCCACAGAGAAATCAAAAGGGTCCTTAACCAACAACAACCGGTGTTGAAAACAGAAACACCACAGACACGATTGGCCAGGGCTCTATTCACTTTGAATTTTTTAAACAGCACATTTGAGTTTTTAAACCCTCCCATTGTTCGTCATTTCGGGGCAAACCCTCAGCTAAACATCAAAGAGAGGCCGCCAGTCATGGTCCGGGACCCTGAGACTGGAAGGACAGAGGGACCTCATGATTTAGTCACGTGGGGCCGTGGGTACGCTTGCGTGTCCACCCCCACGGGGCCGAGATGGTTACCATCAAAATGGGTGAGGCCCTATGTCCCGAAGGTCTCGGGGGAGAAAAAGAAACTGCCACAGGTTACTCAAGCAGCTTTTAGGAGGAAAAGGAGGGAAGATTTTTCCCCGGATGGTTTCGCTTTCCTGAATGACCCCTGCTCGAATGCTGATTGTTTGTTTTAGTTCTTCTAGTCCTGATGGAACCTGTCCAGTGCCAATCCCCAGTGCTGAGGAAGTTTCACCTGCTCCTTGGTTGGGGACTGGGGAATTTCGGGCTGGGTGGGTTCAATTTTGAAATCAGTTTTGTTATTTTTGTTTGTTATTCTGTTAATTTTAATTGGATTTGGTATCATCAAAAAAATGTTAAGTAGATTAATTTCTAGCACCACACATGCCCCCTCTGTGAACCATGTTGCTGTATCATCCGTGCCTGGATGGGAGGAAGACGTGGAACTGGAGGAAGACCCAGAAGACAGAAGACACCCAGAGGATGAACCTCAGATGGAGTGGCCCACTCAGCCAGAGTGGCTCACCGAGAGTTACCCGAACTTCGAATATCATCCTCCTCCGTTCCAGCCCTCCTCCTGTCATTAAAACAAAAAAGGGGGAGATGTGGTGGTGCAGAACTGTTTTATTAGATTTTTGTAAGAGGTTTGTTATGGTTTGTTTCACTGTATCCCCAATTCTGTATCCCTTTTGTGTTGTCTGTATAATAAGGTGTTTTGTGTCAATCATCCCATACTTCACATGACATGTAACATCCCCTCTGCCCCAACCCCCCTCTCTGGGGCAGCTTGTCAATCACTCCCGGGGTCCCTCCCGGATTGTGAAATCTCCGTGAGAGAGCTTCAGGTGATAGGTAGCCTGGGGGAAATTCCTTTAGCTCTGGATTTTAGTGGTCTGAAGCTTGGGGGTGGGCACACCTTGTTACCCCCTGAATCCCCTGATTTGTAGTCTTTTTTGTATCCTCCCTGGGACCCTCCCCCGCTTATAGGGGGTGGGAGGGAGGAGCAAACTCTCTCAGCCACCAGGTTCTCAGCCTGGAAGCTCTCAGCCGCTGGGTTCTCCACCTAGAAGCTCTCAGCCGCGGGGTTCTCAGCCTGGAAGCTCCGAGCCGCTCGCCTCGGAGCTTGGAGATCTCTGCTAATAAACATCCTTTAACCTGCTAAGCTGAGAGCCAGCCTTTTCTCTTCTGCTGCTGTTGACTGTCACCTTTGGGTCCAGCTGCCAAGCCGAGAAGCCAAAAAGAACTGGAAACTTTGTGTCTGTGTTGACCCGAGCTAGCTGGAGGTCAGCTCCCACCCGGAGCGGGGACTCAACCGGACACTTTGCTTTGGAGTTATTCATCTTTAAAAGATGACACCCCAGTATGCAAAAGTCTAAGACCCATGACTCATAAGCAGCTTGGGAACCTGCTAATGGGAGGGGTCACAAAAGCAGGTTTCTCCGGGCAGTTGTTTTTGTGACAATTTTAAAAACCCACAAGAGAACTGTTCTAGGTTGTCAGTGGGATCCATGACTCTAAGAGAGACTCTTCCCCTAAAGAATTGATGAAAGACTATTGTCAGATAGTGAAACTGACTGAAAATTACAAGTTTTGTCTCTTTATGTTGTTTTGTAGGAAAGTTAACAGTTTGTAAGGGGTGGGAAGAGTGTTTTTGAAGTTTCATTCTGTTTTGTTTTAGGTTTTTTCCCCTCAACTTTCTTTCTCCATTCTTTTAGTGTGTGTTAATAAAACTATTAGTTAATTTTTAAGGTTGAGCCTGCTTTGTTTTTCTCCTAGTCTCTCTCTCACAGAAAGAGTGAGTATTAAGACCAGAATTTAGTGAATGTGAAACCACTACATTAATTAGCGTTTCCACCCAGTTGTCAAAATTAAAACTATTACACAGTGTCATAAAGGTTTTAAGCCCTTCAGGCTCCTGTGCTCAAGATGTTTCTCCCCAGCAGTCCTTGAAATACAGTGATACAGTAATACTGAGCAGGGGTGAGACGTACTTTATGAAATAGTTCATGTTGGAAAAATGGTAGCCAAGGTAAAAGAAAATTAATCTGATTTCCTGAGGCAGTGAAACAGAAATACTTGCACTACTTGCCTACTTATTCCTTGGATCCTGCAACTAACTTGCAATCATGTTTCTTAATTTATATCAAATAAAACAGAGATAACATAAAACTGTTAAATAAGTAGAGAAAATGTATCCAAATGAGTACTGTGAAGAGAGAGAAGCTTCACCCTGAGCTGGGCAGCTATTGTGTCCATTTGGCCTGCTGACTAGCACATTAATAAAAACTTGCTATCACACACTTAATTCAGAGCCAGACACAGTGTGATGCCACTTGTCCAGCTGGTAATGAAGGACATTGGATGGAGCTTTAAATCCTCCAAAGTCTAGTGTGATAGGGCAGAAGAGCAGGGTACTTGAAGGATGGCAGGATCTAGGATTCTGGCAGGAAAATCATCTGCAGAAACCAACCACTGATAATCCTGTTTTTCAGAGAACACCTACAGAAAGTTCTTTGTAGTGTGGATGCTTTATAAGTGAGGAGTGTTAGAAGATAACAAATAGTATTTTGGCAATAATATTTTGTGTTACAACATAATGGAGTAGTGAGTTTCTAAATTTTATCACTCATGCCCCAGATTCCCACAGTTTTCAGTTCTGGAAATTGGACTTGTTTGGGATGAAATTGATAACACTGCTTCACCTGCAGTTACTGGTGAGAAAAATTCACACCACTTGAGAAGAAGACAAAACATTGAGAAGATATAGGCCTGCTCTTGTGATGCATGTACCTTGTAAAAGGAGATGCAGTGAATGAAAGCAAAATACTGTTCATGTTTTGGCTGTCTGACAAAATATTGTTCAATAACAGTAGTACTAGTTTAGAAGAAATGTGGGCCAACAGATGATCTGTCATATTCCCCTTTTGTCTTCCTCTGAGGTAATACCTATGGAAATGTTGGGAGGTTTAAAACATGCTGGCTGAGCAAAATCTCTTGTCGTAATAAGTAAAAACTGTAGCAAATAAGCAAAAGAATTAATCTCCCAAGTACACCTAAGTAAGAAAACTTGGACTCCTTTAGTGTCTGAGTACAGGTGAAGCATCTTTCCAGTTGTGGTTCAATGCAGTTCTTCTCTTTGAAGGCTGCTCTTCTAAAAGAAAATGCAGCAGACAAATAGCTTTTTTGAATGGACTGGATATTTTAGCTGATATTCTTGAGGTTATTTAGGTACTACTCTTATAAGTGAGAAGAGATCAAAATTTGTGTAAGACAAGACATCTAGCTGCTTCAGAAATTTTGGATAAACAACTGAATATAAGACCTCCAGACTTACGCTAAAACTTTGCATTTGAATCATTAACTCCTGTTTCAATAGTAGTTATTTGGATGTTGCATTCCATTATATATAGTGCTTATAAAAGACTTTTTAAACCAGCATGTTCTGCCTTATACAGTAGTATAAGTAGTAACCTCATCAATGGTTCTGTACCAATCATTGCTAGATACAGTTCTGCCAATTTAGATTGTTCAGAGAATTGAACAAAGCATTTTCCTTTGCTTTGTATTCTTTCTAAAACTGTGAGTTGAAAAATGAAAATCATGAACTATTTTGTGGGACATGAACGGTTATGAGGGACTTGAACCTTCAATACTCTGGAGTTGCTAGCTGTTATAGTATTGTTATGCATGCCGTGAAAGAGCAAATCTTTACCTTTGTTTCAATATATTTCAATATGGTCACATGAAAGTGAATAACTTTTATTCCTGTGATGGTTTGTGGAATATACTTGCCTCTGTTAAAAGGGTGTTAATTCCCCAGACTTGTTATTTAGAAAATTCCAATTTATGCACAAAAATATGATTCACTGAGTTTTCTTAAGAAGAAAATCCAGGTATGAAATTAGAATCCAAGCCTTTTCTGGAACATAAATCTTCTCCCCTAAATTTGTAAACATTCAGGTTTGTGGGCTTGATTTGGGTTTTTGAACTGCAGTTCTATATAAAGAAATGTGTCCCACTTACCAGAGGCTTCTGGATTTGAGTCATATATGTATCTGTTTTGCAAGCCCTAGAAGAGAACACTCTCTTTACTCAGGTGTTTTTCATTACGATGAACTGGATCATAGCCAGGAACATAGCATGTCCTAAGATGCCATAGCCTTCTCTTCAAAGAACATACAATATTGCTTGATGCTTTATGATACTACGCTGTTTTCACATCAGAGACCTTTTTCTTTTCCATGATGCCAGGATACTTTTTGTTCACATAAGAAGCTAATGTTAACAGTTTCAGCCTCTCTTTTAACATCAATAATATTCTGTATAAACTTAAACATAACTAGTTTTTAATGTGTAGTGATCTGGCTTTTAGTAGGACAGTAAAAGTCTGTGGAGCTTACAATTTGTTAAAAGAAAAACATGATCAAAGACTTCAGCTGCTATGACAATTTGCTTTCTAATGAGCTCAAGCAAAACATAAAGTTCATAAAGGGCTGGGCTTAATTTTGAGACAGTATACTTCCTGTAATTTGTAAAGATTTAAAGATTTTATTAAAACATCATATGTCTTTTACAAACAAAATGAAAAATGACTTGTGCTTGATAATTGCTTTTCTCTCTAATAGTCTGCAAGGCTTGTTCTTTTTTTTTTAAGGCTTGTGGCTAACTTTGGAGTACTTCCACCATATGGAAAATAAGACCATAGCTCTCTAAGGACCCAAAACAAAACATGTGTTTAGAGATTTAAATTCTCACAGAACTTGATAAGAATAAGAATAGTTATCTACATTTCAGATGTATGTTTTTGACATCACATGAAATAAGATATTACTTAGTTTTGAGAAGTCTTGTCTTGCCACAGAAAAAGAAGAGTATAGTGTTTTTGATATAAAGCTTGAGGGGGTAATTTAAGAGAAGTCTCTTCTACCTAGACTTGAGCATCTTCCTGCTAACCTCGTTGCTGTTTTGGAAACTGTATTTTTCTTGCATTTAGTGAATTGATCTTCTTAAGCCAAGACTCACACTCAGGCTGCTGTGTATCGGTTTTACCTCTGTGTTGAGAGTAAATATTAATCACTGTCTGTCGCAGTGTCCCTCACGCCTGGCAGGCGTTGACCACAGGCTAGCTCAGCTCTGCACTGCAGCAGCGTGGATCGGTCGGGGTTACAGGCAGGGCGAGTAACCTCCTCCCGGTGGGTTTTTGGTTCCCCACACTGGCGAGTGGACCTGATGGCGTCACGACTTCAGCGACGGAAAAAGGGCCGACTCTCTATGAGCAGGGTAAAAGGTAGTTTATTAAAAGGAGTCCGGCAAGGAGCTCCGCCTCAGACCCTTGCTGCCCAGAGAGAACCCAGATCAAAGCAGAACAGCAACTACTAAACAGGGGAGGATCCAGGGGTGGTGACAATGGGTCAGCCAACCAGGGAACAGGGGTGTCAACTTCTGAACCATTAACAAGTCACAGGAGGGTAGGAGGGGATTCCCCAGGCACCAGCCTATCACTCGACACCTCTCCTGGATCTTTCCAGAATCCAGGGAAAGGTCTCGAAGTGACAGACAGGGTGACCAAGAGGAGAGAGGGGGGATTGACAGGGACAGGTGCAGGGGAAGAATGATTGACATAAAACGTCTGGTTATGTAACTAACTCATAGGGGGGAAACCATTACAGAAAACTGGGGGGCACAGTGGAATAAACCATTACAAAAAAAACTTATAAAACTTACAAAAAACCCTTAGTAACTTAATAAAACAATTCTTGCACCACCACAACTGTCTAGAAATTCATATTGCTCAAGCTTGTGTTCCTGTGTATCCCTGCCTACACACACATATATTCCTTTGGCTTAGCACCTGTGGTGGCACATAGCTGTGTGGTTGACCTAGCACAGCTGTTCTGTGATGATTGTTTCTTTACTTCCTGAAAGAGCAGTATGTTACAAAATCTCATTGTTATAAATGGTATATGCTATATCTTGCACAATATGGCACACAGATGGCACAGATGAAACCCATTTAAAGGTTTTATATATATAAATAGTATGGCAATGTTTCACACCCTTTTAGTAAACTAAAACTTTTATTTAGTTTGAAGTTTTCTGCTTTGCTCTTTCCAAGCTCTGCTTGTTAATCAGCCAAAAGACATGTTGTACCTTTAGTTCATTTTGTCAGGCCCTTGTATAGACAACTGTCATCTGATATATCAGGAAGGTGGCAAAATATTTTGATAACTTCCCACTGTATGTTTCTGTTTAAACTTTACCTGGTGGGGGCATATCTATCACTTCAGTGTTTTTCCGCTGCTCATAATGACTCCCTACCTCTTTACAAACAAGGTTACTAAAGCAGTGACTGCTTCAGTGTCAAGGTAAAGTGTTTGACATACAACATCTCACAATTCTCTAGAAAGATACTTGAGGGTTTCAAGCTCATTAAGTTAAAGCAATTTCCACATTATAGAAAATGTATCCAGATCAAGCTCCTTGCTTTATCTGAGAGTAGCATAACTGGAGGACAGAATTTTAAGTTCTAATTTTGTTTGGTTTTTTGCTCATTTCTTTGCTAAAGGCAATGGGATAAGAACTGGTGAGGACAGTGACCTATCTAGCTTTATCAAACATGGACATGAACATCCCATAGGTCATTGTTCTGTTAAGAAAATAGTATGAAAACTCAGAAGTGATTTTACTTTAGAAATGTTTTTATTAAGCTAATTTCCTTTTAGTTTTAATTGCTGTGGGAGGAGGGTTGTTTGCTTATTTTTCTTCATTTGTAAAAGGTAACTTTACAGATTTTACAGTGTTCACAATAGATGGCAAGATTCCAACTGATTTTCCATAATGTTAATCATGGGGTTCTCAGAAAAATTGACCTCTATCTTCTGCTGCTGAAGGCCTTAGTTTAAGGTATTTGACTAGATTTGGTTGCTCATTAGAAAAGGTTTTGTCTCTGTACTAATAGTTCATAATAGATCAAAGAGAGTACCGCAACTCTCTATTGTATTCATGCTCCTCAGTCATTTAGCTTAGGCTGCTGGAGTAATACATGTTCAACAAGATCAAGTGAATATAAGATACAGCTGATGTCTTTTTGTCTTTGTTAGAGAGAATTATTAATTTAATACTGTGGTGCTTATCAAAAAATGGGTTATTTCAATTCTTTCTTCAACTGAAGGATATACAGAAATACCTGACCTGTTGCTGATCTTCCTCTTAGTCAAATATGGAATTTTCCCATTAAGTTGATGTGATTGGTATTTTTGATACGTTTGATATGTTGAAATAAATTTATGTCAAATAAATTTATGTTGAAATAAATGTGGAAATAAATTATGTCAAATAAATTTATTCAGGTCACTGAAAATAAATGTCTTTCTTGTTTCCTTTGTTGCCATGCTTGGTGCAGGAGAATGGATACCTGTAGCACAGTCCCTATTTTTAGTATATGTTAAAGATCATACACACTGCAAGACTGACTTTTGAAATTACTGACATGGAGTTTTTAATCAGGGAGTCAAGAAGTAGATAACATGGCTGTGATTTGGATAATGACACAGGAAGAAACAAGCTTTCTTTTTTCCTTAATATTTTTTTGTTTCAATAACTACATCAGTGTCGGTCCCATATTAAGCCAATGTTAATCCCTGTATCGGGTTTGTGTGGCCAAGTTTTGCTAGCAGGTGGGCTACAGGGGCGGCTTCTGTGAGAAGCTGCCAGAGGCTTCCCCTGTGTCTGAGAGAGCCAATAGCAGCCAGCTCTGGGGCAGGCCCACTGCTGGCCAAGTCTGGGCCAATCAGCGATGATAAAAAATCCTCCTATTCAAGGATTAAAAAAGAGATTATTGTGAAGGTCTAATCGCAGGCAGAGAAGATCGGGGTGAGAATAGATGAGAGAAACAACCCTGCAGACACCAAAATCAGTGGAGAAGGAGGGGCAGGAGATGATCCAGGCACTGGAGCTGAGATTCCCCTGCAGCCCATGGCACAGCCCTTGGAAAGTAACAGGGGTGCAGAAATCTACATGCAGCACAGGGAAGGAGCCCCACTCTGGAGCAGGTGGGTGCCTGAAAGAAACCGTGGACCCATGAGAATCCCATGCTGGAGCAGGGTCCGTGTAGGACTCATGACCCTGTGGGGGACCTCCACTGGGGCAGACTGTTCTCTGAAGGACTGTACCCAGTGGAAAAGGGACACAAATTGAAGCAGTATGTGGAGAACTGTTGCCCATGGGATAGACTCACGTTGATGAAGCTCCTGGAGAACTGCCTCCCACAGGAGGGACAACACAGTGGAGCAGGGGAAGGACTCCTCTCCCTGAGCAACGGTAGGAGCAACAAAGTGACCACAATCCCCATACTGTCTCCCTGCACAACTGGAGGGGGGGAAGTAAAGCTGGGATGGTGAGAGGGTGTGGGAAAAGCATTTTTAGATTTGATTTCACTTCTCATTGTCATGCTCTGATTTTTTTGTAATAAAATCAATATCTCTAATTTGAGTCTGTTTTGCCCGTGAGGGTATTTGGACCTCCCCCGGTGCTTATCTCAGCTAATGAACCATTTGCTATAATTTGTCTCCCCTGTCCAGTTGTGGAGGATAGTGATAGAGCAGCTCGGGTGGTTGCCTAGCATCCAGTCGGCATCAACCCACCACAGGAAGGTCCCTGACATAAGATCACATTTTACTGTTAAAAATAATGTATGTTCTTACCACAGAAATCTGACCCAGTCCCAGGAGTCTCAGTAGGTTCCACTAGGCTGTGCAGAGTTTAGTACACAGTGTTAATAGCTCTCTGAAGCCAACAGGTATATAAAAACAGTGTAATAACTACTCAGAGTGGTCGTACCTCCTTTGACATCCTCCACTGCTTTGGCTGCAGCATTTCCTTCACCCAGACTTGGTTTCAACTTCAGTCACTTGCATTTGCAGTACTGGGAATTGCACACCCTGTAACAGCTAGCTTTTGTACAACAATTAATCAGAGATAATTCTACTCTTTGGAAACACAGCAGAGAAAGTGAAGGAATACTAATACTGTAAGGTCTACCCAAATTACTTTCTAGAAGACTCTAAGCCAATATAAGAAACAACCTCTTTTTCTACAACAATTTTGCAAACCATACTTTATGCTTTTTATATTCCCTACTATTTTCAAATAATACGTGCACTGGTAGATGTACTACCACAGATATCATTAGAAATAGCATTTAATTATGACAAAACTAATAGTATATTTTTGTATTTCCCCTAAAAGATGATTTGCTTGAGGCTATTACTAAAACTGATTTGCATTTTTAGTTTCTGGAAATTATGTGAATGTTTCTTCTTCTGTGTAACATTAATATACTCCTTCAGTTGTATATTCCACTTACATGAACAGTTTTCATCCTCCTGTTTCTGTGGAGCACTTTTTTTGGGACAATGAAAAAAATTACAGTAACTATTTTTAGGAAAAACAGGAGCATAGCTCTCAGCTAATGGTTGAAATAGCTGTGAAAGAGTCTTCATTATCTTTGGAACTCTCAGCAATGGAAAGAAAGTCTGCAAAACTCCAGCTTATAGCTAACGGTATGCATTGTGTCTTCATAGACGACTACAATTTTACAGCGCTCCTCTGTGGTAGAGTGTGTACCTTCTTAAAGATATAAATTCTGGGCTGTGTGTCTTTAACAGCCTTGGTAGGATGAGGGGAAATGAAAAAGACAGAAAGGCACAAAGAAGCAGAGAGTAAATTCAGAAGTACTTGAAATTTTTAAATCAGGATTTTCCTTTTCCAAAGAAGATGCTCAATTTTAATGATGTAATTTGGACTTGATACTTTTGTTTTGTTTTGTTTTGCTTTATTTTGTTTGGGTTTCTTTCTTTTGTGTGAGGGGTAATCAGCTCTATAAGGGAAAAAAAAGCCAACAACTGGATTCAATAATGTGTATGCTCTCCTACTGGCCTAGGAGTAAACACATGAATTCCAGATGTTCAGGGCTGTAAAACGCAGATTATTCTGTTTTGCACCATGTGGCTTGTCTCTCCCACAGAGCTTCCCGGCTCCATTTTCGCTCCGGCTAGCCTGAGACAAGCTGCAGTTAGAAGGAGTCTCCTCAGGGTCCTAAAAACCCGGGAGGTGGCCGAGAACATTTCCCTTAGCATGAGAGAGCGAGACCCCGTCAATGGCAAAGGAAGGAGGTCTGCACTTGATCTGCGGGATGAAACCAAGGCTTTATTCAGTCTTTCTTCTGTGGTGCTGCCCCAGACCTAGCCTGGGTCAGGAGCCCTGAACCAAGAGCCGCGAATCATGAGGTTTGATCACACATCGCTTTGGCTTAAGTCCAAGGAAGGAGCTCTGGGAGGGGACAAGCCAATACCCAATCAGGGATCAGGCTGGAGTGGAACAGGGTTGGATTACATTCAAGGAAGGGGACTGGGAAGAATGTGGGAGGTGGGCTGGGGGAAGTGTAGGGACAAATTTTGTAATACTACATTTTCCAGGAGAACAGGGGAGTACAGAACAAACCATTATAAAACCCAATGTAGAAATGAAATAAAATATGAAACCAAATAACACACAGCAACAGCACCACTATTATATTAATAATGATTTTTAAATTCCTTTTCCCTATGAGTCCCTTCTTTTGGGGATTGAAAACTTACAATAAATCTTTTTATCCGAGCTTAATCTGACAAATGACAAGGTGACTACGAGTCAGCAATGCCCTCCCAGCAGCCAGGAGGGCCAGCTATGTCCTGGCACAGCATGGCCAGCCAGGCGAGGGAGGGGATTGTCCCGCTCTGCTCTGACCTGGGGCAGCCTCACCTCCAGTGCTGGGGGCAGTTTTGGGTGCCACAATACAAAGAAGACATTGAGCTGTTAGAGAGTGTCCAAAGGAGGGCTGTGAGGATGCTGAAGGGTCTTGAGGGGAAGCCGTGTGAGGAGTGGCAGAGGTCACTGGGTCTGTTCAGCCTGGGGAAGAGGAGACTGGGGGGAGACCTCACTGCAGGTACAGCTTCCCCGTGAGGGGAAGAGGAGGGGCAGGCACCCTGTGGTGACAGTGACAGGGCCTGAGGCAATGGTCTGAAGTTTTGTAAGGAGAGGCTTAGGTTGGATATTAGGAGAAGGTTCTTCACCCAGAGGGTGGTTGGGCACTGGAACAGGCTCCCCAGGGAAGTGGTCACAGCACCAGCCTGACAGAGCTCAAGAAGTGTTTGGACAGTTCTCTCAGGCACATGATGGGGCTCCTGAGGATGGTGCTGTGCAGGCCAGGAGTTGGACTTGATGATCCTTGTGGATCCCTTCCAACTCAGCTCTTTCTGTGATTATCTTAGTATACACATTTCAACTTAAGAATAAATTATCCCCACAGATCAGGAAAATTTCCCCTCAGATCAGGAAAAACAATACAAAAATGTTCAAAAACCCCCTTTCCTAGCGGAAGAGTACTTTTTTTTCCTTGTTGAAATACACAGGTGAGGTTATATGAAGCACCATGTCAATTTTATTCCTTACTTGCATGAATCCAACTCAGTTATGATTTTTAAAAGTAGAAATCTCTTTTGTTGAAATCAATGAAATCACTTGCTGGAAAAAAGCTTCATGCAAGAATAAGGAAAAAGGGTGTCCTGGAAAACATATGCACCTGCCTCTTTTTCAGTTAGCTGAAGAGAGCCTCCTCAAGCACACAGGAATGAATAAGATATTAGGAATTATGTGCTTGCCTTTATTTGTCTTCATATTTTTCTTTGTCAGTATCACAGCTGTGATCACCCAGAAAAATCACATGAAATTTCAACATTGATGTTTCCCAGTTATGTACACAGTACTATTAGAAAGTCACAGGATCACAGGCATCTGCTTATCTCAAAGTAGAAAAAACCCGACCATAAATTTTGATGGTTTTTTCTTATCTTGTAATCTAGTCTGTTGATTTTCTACATTTCTTAGAAAAATGCAGAAAGTTATTAAAAGGAGCAGACAAGATATTTTCAGAAATTGCTCAAAATACCTAATCAGCAGAGAATGTTGTAGTTTTGGGGGGTCTTTTTTTGATGGCTTGCTAGGGTAATTAGTGTCTTCCACCAAGCTATTTTTTCCTTCCGATTCTAAGAGTATAATATCAAGGTGAGACCAAATAGAAATACTAGGTTCAAATTTCATAGCAGATTATAATCCAGATTGTTACTGTATCTTTATATTATGTCTGCAATAACAACTCAAGAAAACAGCTGATAACATGCAGAGGAAATCTTTAGGTGTGGGGGTTTTATTCTGTTTATAAATTGAGATATGTTTTAGGACCATCTCCATTGCACGTTAGATTATTTGGTGAGGTTGTTTTTAGTTTACAGCTGCCTACAGCTGCTAAATGACCATAAAAATGGTGTGGCAGAATAATGACGAGCAGTCTTAATGAAGAGGATAATTCTTGCTCATATAATCTATACTTTAGTGTAGTTTTCTTCTAAGATAATTTTTGTACTGAAATATTACTTAACCTTATGCCATATTTTTCTATATTGTACAAGATGATCTTATACAATGATATCCTCCATATTTAAAATTCTTAGTGTTTACCACAAAAAGGAAATAATTCACTTTGTTTGTAATATTTGCTACAGATAACTTCTAGTGGTATTGATGAGGATGGGTGATACTTGAGTACATCTGACATTTACTCTTTTAGAATTAAGAGTTCAATGTTTGTAGTTAGACTGCGTTAGAACAATGAACAGTTGTACAAAACTATTGTACAAAAATAAAACTTTTATATTATGTAGAACTCATTGCTGTTGCTTCATTATGTTTCTTTGATATTTGTTCTATTCTTTCCTGACAGAAGTAAAACCCCTCCTACATTCTAGTCTTAGATCTTGGCAATTTTCAACAATAAACATATGAGCTCCAGATGCTCAGAAAATGACTGCCAATTCTGTTTGTGCCATTGTCGTGTGAGAGTTCTTTTTCTCCCTTGAGACCTTTCCTCATCTAATGATTTACAGTATGGCCATAAAATGTCGTTTCAAGCTACATTTTGCCATAAAAATGTAATCTCAAGAATACAATGCGTTTTTCACAAATATAGGACTGTTTGTTTTGTTGCTATCCATTTAAAGTTTATCTTTAAACTAAGTCTTTACCACATTTTCTTTCCTGAAACAGAAGACAAATATATAAGACTAAGTGACTTTCACCTAAGTGACATACTTTCAAGCACCAGCCTCTTTTCACTTATACAGTTAGATACTCTCAAAGTGGCTGTTTCAAAATTTGATAAATATTTGTACTTGAAATCAACAGAGTTTCTAGACTGCTGTTCATACACAAATAACAGCTAGTTCAATTGGCCAGCAAACAGACAACTTTAGCTAAATTCAAAAGGAGTTTTTTGCATTTTACTTCATCCATAGACAAAATCATTCAGACTAGTTTTCTGTATCATATGAAGTTAACAGAGACAATGGGAGGATTGAGAGAGTAAAAGGAGAGAAAAATAGGGAGGGAGGGATAGCAATCCTCTCATCAAACAGAAACAGAACGGATATTATGAATCTACTTGTGAGTGTCTTTATCTTTACACATCTATAGAACCGATCTATTTGAATTGTTCAGAACAGGTATGCCTTCAATATTTCTAACGTCCAGTGAAACAGAGCTTTCTCAACAAAATAAGAAATCATGGTTGAAGAATTAAAACATAATAATGCAAAATATCTCAGCTACTTTTATAAGGGATGGAAATGAGCATTATTAAAAATAGGAGGGAGCTGACTGATTTGATTTTCAGAAATTGTAGTTTTCTGATTTACAAATTGTGAACTTTGTATCACTTATTGATAGGCTTTTCTCCCCTTGTTCCTTTATAAATCACATTATGAGAAATATTTTTTCCACATCTAGTTTCTAGTTGGAAACAGATTTCATTTAAGAAATGTAGGCATCCACAACCCATTTAGTTCCCATTTTCACAGTATTAGCAGTCAAATGGAAGAATTTTCCTTCAAGCCCTAGTGGCTCAGACTGAGAATCCTTTAATCTGAAAATAACTATCTTGTGTCATATAGGCATTCAGAGGCTGCAGGCACAATGAATTGGCTACTGTGGAAATTCCTCATGATAAGAAATAGAAATGGAGACCCTAAGTTGGTCACATGAGTTTAGGTGGTCATGCAGTATTTGAAATACATTGTATGCATCTGGCAAGCAGCTTTTCACTCTCCAGACATTTTAAAAATATATGTGACTCTTTCCTGTTAGGTAATAAAATCAAAACTCTCCCTGTTTCCACATTCCTAGGTTTTAGCAGCTAAAGGCTGCTCTTGTAATGTTAAACCATTTAAAGCTTTAAAGAAAATTCTATTTCTTCTTCTCCTCTATAATTTTAGAGGAAACAAATTTTTGTGTCCAAACACCAACTAGTTCAATTCAAAAATGCACAGCAAAAGGAGGAAATTCTCTTTTATTATTAACACTTTCTAAAAGAGGTACCTGATAACACCTGTTTATAATTTAAGGTGTACAAAACATGAATTAACATGCAGATGCCTTGTGCATGAACATCCACCTATTGTGCAATTTCCCCTTTTAGGCTACACATCTGCGTGGTCGATCTTTGAACTCAAAAGGCTTTTTCTAGTATTTCCACTGTGAAAATTATTGTAATTCATGAGTTAAAAAAACCCCATTTTCATGCCATTATTTTAAGATAACATTTTTGCTTCCTCTTAGAACATGTTGGGGTTTAGCTATTTTAGCAGATGCAATAATTTCAGAGAGATGTTGTTGCATCAGCTTGTTATCACTGTAATACCAGTGGCTCTATTTTTATCCTGATTACACAGAAGCTGATCCAGATGAGTCATGTCATTTATAATTAGTCCCATGGTGGTCAAGCCTGTGAATGACAATCTAGTTCTGCATGACACCAGAGAGTCACAGCTGGAAGATACTCACTGTAGTAAGCGAGTGACCTCCTTCTTGTACCGGTGTACAAGTTCATAGTAGTGTTGAGTGACTCTGGGTTACTGTACATTGCACAGCTATGGTATATGAATGAAAGTATACAATCCCCCTATCCAACGGAGAAATCACTAGGGATAGAAACCATTTATAGCAGGCACATTCAACCTCCTGCAACCACTAATAAGGAGAAAGAAAGGCACTTTGCTTCTAGTTTATGGTCATGAGGTCAGTGGCATTCTTTTGGTTGATGTGTGTGAATGGCTGAGTGCGCTACCTCCCTCCTCAAGTGCCAGAGCCATGAGGAGCCAAAGAAGTCATGGAAGAAGACTAGAAGAAGAAGAGTGACAAAAAGTCACTCAGATATTCAACTTAACAACAAAACTGCCATTTTCTGTTACTTGTATTCTTGTTTACTGCTTTAAAATATATTAATTGGTTTTGAAACATTAAATTTTGGAGGTTTATCCACAGAAATCTTGCATATTTTCTATGTCTTAAGTCTGAATTTTTCATTTTACATTTCTACTTTTTAAAATGACCTTTGTTGTTATTTGGTGGGGGTTTGCTGATGGGTTTTCTGGTGGGTTCTTTTTCCTTTGTTTGATTTTTTAATCATACCCTGCTGTTTTGAATGTCAATATAAACTATGGTGGTACAGGATGGAATTCAAGATACACTTACATTTCAATTATACATCAAACGTATAACCATTTGAAAAAAACCCTCTTCTAATTCACGTGCATCTTGGGTTTAATTTATTGCTTATTTGGTACAGGGTCCTCATGCTTCTTGAGATTTGTGTTCAGAATAAGTGAGATATCATGAGGGGCTGATGCTCCACCTGACTTGCCTGACTCTAATTACTATATAGCATTCCAAGAGAGAGAGGGTTCAATTTTCAGAAAATGCTACCACATCCCTGTAGCACCCCTAATGCACAGGTATTTTGTACAAAATGGAACATTTCTGGAAGGAAGGGTTAAGAAACACAGCCTCTTAGAACTGGAAAAAGTGGATTTTATGTTCTTAAGCAAAATAAGTTCTTACTGTGTTTAGTCTTTCTTTTTGATCTTAGACCGGTATCTTAACTATAATGCTGTGAGGAAAATAAAATTTACTTACAACACTGCAGTTTTTTAAGTGATTAATATGATCTAGAGAATAGACTGTGTTATTTACCTGAAGAAAAATATATAGAACACTGAATATTTTATTAAGACTCTTTGCTCTTGGGTAATTAAGTGTGATATAATCAACCATTCTCCAAGATGAAAAGGAGGTGCTTAGGTAATTTTACTAGAAGAACATAGATCTTTAGGACCTTTAAGTACCTGAAAAGGATAAATATTAAATATTTAAATGTTGTGGATTTTCATACAGATTTTTAAAAACCTGTTGTTTGTGCTCCTTGATGGAAAAGAAACTGAAAAATCAAAACAAGAAACAGGCAAAAAATCCACAAAAAGCCCTGGACTTCTTCCCTAAGAAAAAATAATCGAGACAATAATCAGTATCTTATGGTATTAATTAGGTTATTCTTGTATAGTCTTTCCCACTAGTAGTATTGTGAAAGGATCTATTTCCAAGAAACATAAAAAACTGCCCAGAAAACAATTGTAAGGGAAGATTAGCCTTCAATTTGCCATTAAATTGTCTAAAAAGATTAAAAGTGATTTGTCAAATACGTATCACTGAGATATTTACTAAAGGAGTTTTTAAAATATGAGAACTGCCTGTAATAACTCAAATTCAACATAGAAATGTCTTTTTATTTAGTTTTTATATCAACAACAATAACAAAATATCCTGCTGCTGCTGAAACTCACTTTATTATCTGGATATCTTGCTCCCTCACAGAGGACGTAGGCTAAAAATAGAGAACATGCTTGGAAAAGTGTGGATTTCATATGAAACTACTATTATTTTTAGCTAATTCATAGGCAAGTGCAACTCTAAATGTGATTTTGCAATTCATTTGGCAAATCTTCTGGATTGTGTCATGGTAACAGGACTTTTCCTTATCAGAGTGGTTTGGCTGAGAACCTTTCTCAATTTTTTCCCCCCTTTTTTTTTTGAGCCTTCAACTGAGAATGCCATTTTTCCAGCTTAAAAAAATAAAAAAACCTTCCAAAAATCAACAACTTCCCCCAAAGCCACAATCATTCTAGTGACATTTCATGAGAAGTTTATTCATTTTTTCTGTTTTGTAATATTTCTCCAGAGCCATTCCAGAAAATTGACTGCAGAAGAATGCAACTGCAGAATAAAAGACTAGATAGAGGCGGTCTAAAAGTTAAATTGGCCCAATTGTGGTATTTCTTTATGAGACTAGACGACCACCGATGGCAAAAGGAAAGAGTCTGCTCTCTATCACCAGGTGGGATATAACAGCTTTTATTCTCAAGTCCTGGCTTGCTTGGCTGGAGCCCTTCCTGACGGCTCGCTGGTGCCAGAGTGATGAAGCCGAGCCCATGCTCGGGCTTTTTCCCCAGGGGGCAGGGCCAGAGGCAGGGCCCAGAGGCATCACCCAATCAGGGAGAAGTGGGAGTGGAAGAGAGTTGGGTTACAGTTAAGTAAGGACAAACCACATGATACAGATTACAATCCAATAAAACACAATATAAACCCAATTAATGCATTATAACATTTCCCCTTTTCTTATTAAATTGAGAAGGAGGAAGGCTCGGTTCGTGGGAGATGCTCAGAGTTCGGACCTTGAGTACCCTTAAAGCTGCAGAAGAAAAATGACCTTTAGTGCAAACAAACTGTTTATAAAAACACTGTTAAGGAATAATGATAATTAGAAGGAGAAGGTTCGGTGCTTTCTCCTCCTCCAGGCAGCACTGGCCACTTGTGGGGTCTCTGCAGGTGGCTTTGTAGTTTTAGGAATGAAAGGTTTCACCCACTTGGTGGGCACCCACTTGGGACCTGAGGGAGTGGACACGCAGGCGTATCCACGACCACAGGTGATCAGATCATGAGGACCCTCTGTTTCCCTGGTTGCTGGATCCTTTACCATTACTGGTGGCTTTGCTTTCAGCTGCAGTTGGCAGTTCTCTCTGAAATGGTGCACAATTGGTGGGTTAAGACTTTCAAACTTACAATTTAAAAAGTTCAGAGTGAACAAGGCCTTGGACAACTGGATCTGGGGTGTTTCTGCTTTTAGAGACTGATGTTGTTGGTTGAGGACCCTTTTGAGATTTTGATGGGTTCTTTCCACGATGGCCTGACCTGTTGGGGAGTAGGGGATGCCTGTTTTGTGCTCTACTCCCCATTGCTGCAGGAAGCTTCTGAACTCCTTGGATGTGCACGTGGGTCCATTATCAGTTTTTATTGATTTGGGGATGCCCAGGAAGGAGAAAGCCTGTATTAGGTGTTTCATGGCATCACTAGACTTCTCCCCTGAGTGGGCAGAGGCATAGACAACTTCAGAAAAGGTGTCTACAGATACATGGACATACCTTTGCCTGCCAAAGCACATGATGTGGGTCACGTCTGTCTGCCATACCTCACAGCTGTTCAATCCCCTGGGGTTCGCTCCTGCACTCAGGGCTGGGAGTGCGTGTTGCTGGCACGAGGGACACATTGACACAATTGCCTGAGCCTGTTCCTGAGTTAGGTGGAACTGGCGGACTAGGCCTGGTGCATTCTGGTGAAAAAGCTGATGGCTGATTTTGGCTTGTCCAAAGACGTTTGGGAGTGGGGCCATCTCCACAGGTGCAGCAAGAGCATCAGCCCTTCTGTTGCCCTCGGCTATGAATCCTGGTAAATCGGTGTGTGATCTGATGTGCATCACATAAAATTGTTGCTCTCGGTGGGAGATCAGATTTACTAGTTTTGAGAGCAAGTTGAAAAGTGCAGCATTGGAGACCTCACTCAGTACAGCTTGTTCAGCTCTGGATATTACACCTGCTACATAGGCCGAATCTGTGACCAAATTGAATGGTTCAGGAAACCTTTTAAAAGCTCTAACAACTGCAGCCAACTCAGCTACTTGAGGCAACCCTTCTACCTCGACAATATCTTTCTCCCACTGCTGAGTTTGAGGATCCTTCCACTTTATTACTGACTTACAAGAGTCTCTGGATGCATCTGTAAAAATGGTTAGAGCTTTTAAGGGCGTCCTGCTCTGAACATTTTTTAATGACAATTTGAACTGAATTTTTTCTCTAAATAATTTGTGAGCAGGGGGATGAATTGAGATTTGACCTGTGTAGCTATCCAGAGCAAACTGCAAAGCTTCACTTTCATTAATCAGGTGCTCCAACATTGCTTTTGTGATTTGGCCCAAGTTTATCTCAATTGGGATGTGAATACACTCAAAATCATTTCCTGCCAACTCCCTGATCCGGGTCCTGGCTTTCCGAATCAATTCTGCTACCAGTTCCTGTGGCCTGGTCATTCTTTTGGACCTGTGGTGACTGAGGAAAACCCACTCTATGATTAAGAGGGGATCCCTACAGTCTTTGTCCTTTTTTGATTTTTCCACTCTTTCCCACTGAAAAATCATCTCATGTAAGTGTGGCAATTTGCCTAAAATGATGAATTTAAATGGCAAGTCTGATTTGCACCTGCTGACCTGTCTGGTGGCCAACAGTCCTGTACCTTTTCTAGAGCTGCTCTTGCCTCTTGGGTGAGGGTCCTGAGAGAACTTAGCTCCTCTCCCCCTTTTAAAATATTAAAGAGGGGGTTAGGTCCTCAGTGGTCAGACCTAGCCAAGGTCATACCCAATTTAAGGACCCACACAACTGCTGGACATCTGCTAAGGTCTTGATGCTATTCTTGACAACCAATTTTTGCAGCACCATGGTCCGCTTACCAATCTCCAGACCCAGGTACTTCCAAGGCGGCATCCTTTGAATCTTTTCCTCCTGAAGCTCGAACCCTGCAGCAACCAAAGATTCGATTGTCAGGTCAAGCACGTGGGACAGTAAGTCATCATTGGGGGCACACATGAGCACATCATCCATGTAGTGCAGGATGATGGCTTCTCCTACAGCTGCACGCTGGGGACAGCAGGGAAGAGAGGCACCACTGACAAATAGATGGCGAGTTTTTCATCCCTTGGGGAAAAAATTTCCAGTGGCATCTTTTCCTCAGGGCTTCTCAGTTGAGGGTAGGAACTGAGAAGGCAAAACGTGGGGCATCGTCAGGGTGCAGAGGGATCTGGAAAAAACAATCTTTGATATCAATAATTGCCAAATTCCAATTTTGGGGGAGCATTGCTGGGGATGGCATCCCTGGTTGGAGAGAACCAATGCCCTCAATTGACATTATTAATTTGATGGAGATCGTGGAGGAGCCACCATTTTCCTTTGTTTGCCTTTTTTATAACAAAGACTGGGGAATTCTATGGAGACGTGGTTTCCACAATGTGGCCTTTAGCTAGCTGTTCATCCACTAGCTCCTGAAGCGTCTTCAATTTTTCTTTACTGAGTGGCCACTGCCCTACCCAGACTGGTGAATCAGTTTTCCAACTGAGTTTCTGGGTAGGTTGTTCTTCAGTGGCCGCAGCCCAAAAAACCAGAGGGGCATCTGGAATGCCAATCGTGACCCCCCACTGGGGCATCAGGTCTCTCCCCCACAAGGGCTATGAATAATCTAAAACAAATGGATGCAGTGTAGCTAACTGTCTGTTTGTCCCCTTAATTTGCAGAACAATTTTGATTGTTTTGCCCATTTCATCCCCCCTACACCTTCTACATGCCCAGCCACATTTTGCAGTTCCCAGTGTGAGGGCCACATTCTTTCTGGTACAATTGTTATATCTATGCCTGTGTCCAAAACTCCTTTGAGGTTTATTACTTCCCCACTGTGACGGACCTCACACCCTATTATGAGTTTGTCCCTCCCAATAACTCGTGTGGGGCAAACCTCAAGGTGTTTGTTCCTTGTGATGTCTTTTTTAGGGAACCGATCAGGTGCTGGAATTGCCTGAGCTATTATCTGCCCCTTAGGCAGAAACAAAGGTGGACGGACACAGCGCAGCCAGAGAACTAATTGTTTAGGGTTTGATGAGATGAGACCCAGAAGGATCTCGATCTCTCTCGGTGTGTACTTGGTGTCCCCAAGGATGACATACTTACTGCCAACATATTGCCAGGAGCCTAGCACTTGTAGATCCCATGAACCTAAATGCCAGTCTGTGTCACTTAGGTGCAAGGACTCTTGTCAGTTGCAACCTAAAAGGCTCTTGGAGACAGTCAGTGGTTAGACAGAGTCTGCTCACATCATGATCTGAAAGGGTCATATCTGGTGACTTCTACTGAAAGGTAGAACTGGTTATAACAGGATTATTTAATTTAACATTTGCATTTTCTAGTTTTTTATCCCCCCTCCTCAGATTTGCCCTATTCATGTCGGCACGCTGGGCAAGTGAGCGCTGACATTTTAGTTTTTTGAAAAATTCCCTTTGAACTCTTGAGACCTCCCACCCCCATTGTCCTGAAAGTTCAGAAATTGCTTCTTTAAAGGCATTGAGATGCCCAATGTCCAGCCCGATCAAACAGGGGACACGTCATTCTTCTCTTGGGTGGTGGTTGTGGCACAGGCACAGGGGGCATGGCATCTGCTGCAGCAGCTCTTTGCGGTGGTCTGAATGCATCTCTGGAACTGTGATTAAGATGTGCTGTCGTGAAAGGGACCTTCTGGGTACAAACATGCAGCATGTCATCTAAGGCTGGAGCCGGTTCCAAGGGCAGGATGATGATGGCTGCCTTGCACTGTTCATTTGCATTGGTCAGAGCCATCTCCTCCAGGACCTCTTCTTGGGCTCCTTCATTCTTAACCTGTAACTCAATAGCTCGGGTTTACCGCTCCACAAATGTTACAAAAGGTTCTGATGGAAGCTGCTTTATTTTACTGTAAGGTTGGAAGGACCCATTGGGCTGGATTGAAAAGAATGCTTTGAAAGCAGCATCTTTAGTGCGTTCTAAAACCGTCAAAGGAATTTTTTGAGCTTGCTTGAGTGCTGCGACCCATTCACCATCACCACATAGATTTCTAATCGAATTGGCAAATTATTATTATCAACAGCCGCTTCAGGATTTTGCCAAAGCTCCAGGGGTTAATCTCTTAATGTTTTTTTCCATTTTTTTCCAAAGCCTAAACTGTGTGGATGAAAGGAGGGCAGAAAAAAGCTGCCGGAGGTCAAAGGGAACAATAGGATTCCCTGCCAAATTTGTTTTTAAAAGGCTGCAAAAGTATTCACTTTCACGTCCAAATTTGGTCTGAGCTTTACACAAATCCTGAATCGCATGTTGGGGGAAGGGGTCCCAGTTACTGTGGACAGCACCCCCTCTTTTTGACCGTCGGTATATGACAAGGGTGGCAGAAAAGCCGGGATCACTTCCTGCTTCCGAGTTCCCGGCTCTCCCCCACCCCCCTCCAGGGTGTGGGAACAGGGACTGTGGGTGGGGAAACTGTGGGAACCAGGGGCAGGGAGGGCCTGGAGGCTTGAGTCACATGGGGAGGAGTCAGAGGGCAGAGGTTTGAGGGTGGGGGCAGAGTCAGAGGAGAGGGCAGTGCCAGGGGTGGCACCAAAGGGAGGGAGGAGTCTGGGGGGAGGAAGGGATTGCAAAGGGGATTGTGGGAAGGAGGGACAGACAGAGAGAGAGGCTCCTCGTGACTCGAGAGCACATGGCTTCATCCATTTTGGGGAACAAAGGAGTCCCCTCCATCTTGTGACCCCCCTTCCGAACTAAGACTAGCTTGGGATTCACTAAGATGGGTTTTTGTGCACTCGAACTGCCTGCAAAAGCAAACCGAACCCAGGGTTTACAAACTGGGGAAGAATGGAGTTTTGGGGAAAGTTTAGGGGTTTCTTGAGGAATATTTGATTTTGGGGAAGGGATTTTGGAGTCAGGATAGGGAGAAACTGAGGAAACTGGGAAAAGTCCTCAAGGAACTGGCTTTTTTTTTTTCTTTTCATTTTGTTTTTGCATTGCAAATAAAATCTGCAAGCTCCAAAGAGCAAAATTTGCTTTTTCTTTATCAATAGGGGAGCTTGATTGAGACAATTTTTTCACAACAACTTCCCAAAATTCTGGGGAGCTTATTTGCTCAGATGATACATATGGAAATAGAGCAAATAACCACCGAAGGAAATTTTTTAATTGCTTCTTGGAAAAAATGGGTTTCCCGTTGTCTGAGACACTTAAAATCTGATAATAGGCTCTTTTTTGAGACACAGACAGCCTAGCATCCATTTTTGGCTCAGCTTTTAAGTTTCTGTGTCCCCTTTAACTGTGACTGAGGAACCAAAAGAAAAAAAAAACCTTGCTGGAGAGGAAAAAAAAAGCCAAAAAGGAGAAACAGTTTCCTTTTCCACCCCGCCCCCCAGGCTGTGGAAAGCACTTCGAAGGTTTTTACTCTGAAAGCAAAAACCTTCTGTGAAAGGAAAAACTCTTTTCCCTGAGGTTCAATGCCTCTTAAAAAGATTTTCCCTTAGAAAACCGAAAGTGGTACTCACCGAAAATCCAGCGTTCCTTTCCTTTCTTTCCCAATCACTCCTTTTGTCTGAGACTGACCCTTTCTGGTGCAAAAAGAGCTTCCAGTCTCTGATCCCAGGATCAGCTTTCCACAAACATGTGGTCAGTCTCTCTGGGAGCAGCTTGCCGGTCGAGGGCTTCTTCGCAGCATTCCAATGGGATTTTTGAGTCCAAAGGAGAAAACTGCAGCCCTGCCCAAGGAATCCTGTGTTTCGGAGACTCCACAGTGAGCGCAAAGCCTGACAGGTCTGTGTCTCTGCGTATGTGGGCTACGTGTCGTGCCTGCATGAGATTCCTCGGCCACGTGCTCCCTGAGTGGTTCTTCCAGCTTTTTGGGAATCTCTTGTGGCTTCGATCCGCACGTAAGGCACCAGATGTGGTATTTCTTTATGAGACTAGATGACCGCTGATGGCAAAAGGAAAAGAGTCTGCTCTCTAACACCAGGTGGGATATAACAGCTTTTATTCTCGAGTCCTGCCCTGCTTTGCTGGAGCTTTCCCAATGGCTCGCCAGTGCCCAAGAGCTGAGGCCCCACCCATGCTCGGGCCTTTTCCCCAGGGGACAGGGCCCAGAGGCAGGGACAAGACACCACCCAATCAGGGAGAAGTGGAAGAGAGTTGGGTTACAGCTGGTAAGGACAAACCACATGATACAGATTACAAATCCGATAAAATACAATATAAACCAAATTAATGCTTCATAATTTGTGGATTCTTGATTGGAAACCTGGTAGTTTATGAAAATTGCTTGAAGGTACTAGAGAATTTATTTGGCAGTCCTGGTTTGTAGATCTTATTCTTGCCATATTTACTGCTTCTAGTTTTTAGTGGGAGGTTGTGTAAGAATGACAAGCCGTGTTTCAAAATTTTCCTAAGTTCTGATCTTTCGACTTTGAGGTATTTTTTTTATTTTTGCAACTAGACTAGAACACAGGGGAGAAAAATTATGTTTGGTAGGTTCTGTCACACACAAATTCCAAGTGCTTTTGTTTTAGATTCCTATGAGTAAATATTCAGTGACCATGCATATCAATCAAAACTGGCAGCTAAGTAAATATTCTTCAATTTTTTTAAACTTTGTTTAAACTCTCACATAGCAAAACTATGCCTGTGTAACTGTTTGAGATTGTCATTGCTGGCCTATTATTCTGTTTAAGACTAAAGTGTTGTCTTCTACTTTTTTATTTGAATAACAAGAGATAAGAACTTGGAAGAACCAGGGTTTTTTAGCTTAACTGATTTCAATGGAGCTCTGACTTTCAAGAATCATGCGAATATTTCTGAATAGCAGAGCTACTTCATAAGTGTGTGGAGAAACTTTATAGGAAACACTACACTTTAAACTGATATCCTTATTTTGGGGGCTTGAAAAAAAAAAATCTTTAGATTAAGAATTCATGAGGCTGGAAAAGACCTCTGGAATCATCAAGTCCAACCTGTGACCAGACACCACCACATCAACCAGGCCACAGCACTGAGTGCCACAGCCGGTCTTTCTTTAAACATCCAGGGACAGTGACTCCATCACCTCCCTGAGTAGTCTATTCCAATATCTAATCACCCTTTGTGTGAAGAAATTATTTTTAATCTTCAATTTAAACTTTCCCTGGGAAAGATTAAGGCTATGTCCTCTTGTCTGCCACTCACCCAGGAGGAAAGACCAATCCCCACCTGGCTACAACCTTTCAGGCATATGTAGAAAGATCAGGCCTGTGGATCTCAAAGATTACTGGCTGTGTAGGGATATACTTTTTCCTACAGTCAACATGATAAACAATCAAACTTGCTGTCTAGAAAAAGTTTCTAGAAAAAAGCTTTCTTTTTGTCTATAAGTTAGATACTTGAATTAAAATATATTTGGGAAATAACAGTGCAGGCTAGTTTAACATGTCCTCACAAATTTTTGAAAATTGTGACTTGACATTACTACATATGTATTTGTGAAAAGGACTGTTGGTGTCACAAAATCTAGAAACAAATCTGGAGCACTGAAGTAGTAAACATTTACTATTTTATATCAGCCCAAAAAGTACAGGGGTTAAATCTCCTTCTTGAAGAATGAATGCTTGTCAGTTGCTATTACAGTAATACAAAGGTCTATGTACATTTCCCAATTGGCCTTTCTTTTCCATACTTTTATTTGTATGTGCTGAACTGCACACCACCACCTTTGGACAGAGCAGTAGCTAAATATTCCTGTTCCAAGTTTTTCTGATTTATTTATTTTACTCTGAGTGTTTAATTCTATTCTTGAATCCATAAAGCTAAACAAGTGTCACTGAACCTGTAATGGTTAGGTAGACTACAAAACTGGAGAGTCACTTGCCCTAATACTCCAACCATAGTACCAGTTAGTGTTCTTTTTATGTGTCAAATATTTATGTTGTTTTGTTCTGAAATTTCTTGATGTAAATGCTTATGCTACTGTGAGTAAAGGTTTCAAACATTTTGTACCCTACAAGGACTGCATTATTAGCTTGCACATGTAGCCAACAATTTTTTCCATCTCCATAGTAACATCCTTACACTCACAGGTGTTCTAGGAACAAGATTTATAGGTCTACTGACTGTGGTGGTGCAGAACTGTTTCATTAGGTTTTTATAAGAAGTTTATGTTATGGTTCATTTCACTGTATCCCCAATGTTGTAACCCTTTTTGTGTTGTCTGTGTAACAAGGTGTTTTGTGTCAGTCCTCCCACCCCCCTCTCTGGGGCAGCTTGTCTATCACTTTGAGGAACCCTCCCAGGTTGTGAAATCTCAGGGAGAGGGCTTCAGGTGATAGGCCCCCTGGGGGGAATTCCTTTAGCTTTGGATTTTAGTGGTCCAAGGCTTGGGGGTGGGCACACCTTGTTACCCCCTGAATTCCCTGATTTGTTGTCTTGTGGTACCCCCCTGGAACCCCTCCCCCGCTTATAAGGGGTAGGAGGGGGATTCAAAGTCTCTCAGCCCCTCAGCATCTCAGCCGCTCAGCTCCTCAGCTCTGGAGCTAATAAACATCTTTTAACCTGCTAAGCTGAGAGCCAGCCTTTTCTCTTCTGCTGCTGTTGCTGTCACAACACTTTTGGGGTTCAGCTGCTAAGCCAAGAAGCCGAAATGAACCGGGACCATTCTGTGGCTGTGTTGACTCGAGCTAGCCAGAGGTCATCTCCCGCCCGGTGTGGGACGGAACCAGACACAACTGACCATTCCTAGAGAGTGGTGGAAAATATTTAAACACATTAAGGATGTTAAAAATATTAAGGAGAAATGTGTGGTGGTGTTTTTTTTTTTTTTTTTTTTTAAACGGATGCAACAGATGATGGAGAGAAATTCTGGTAGCTCAGGTAAAGGTGGAAGGGATTAGATCACTTCCTCTTGCATCATGGGACAACAGTTATAGAAAAAAATCAAAGAAACAAACTAAGGAAATGCAAGTCTGCAGGACTGGAGAAAGAGCCTTAAACTGCTAAACTCATTTGTCCCAATCATTTCAGAAAAGCAAGCCCTGAAAGAAATATCTTCAACAAGGCTCCTTGTGCAAAGCCTAAAAACCCAACACAATTGTCCACTGTCCTTATAAACCTTCAAATCACATTGCCACAGTCTGTATTAATTTTTCACAAATCTCACAAAACATGCAAATGCTCTATTTCCCTGTTTAGTGTACTTCCATTGGAGTGCACATTTCACAAGTTGTCAAAGTTGCAGACGAGTCAGGTTCTGGTTCATCCTTTGCAGATGCATGAAGTAAACATAACTTCAAGGAGGAGTAAGAGTCAACACCTAATACAATTCAGCATCAGGGGACAAAGAAATGTGCATATTTTTACAGGATTGATCAAAATATGTAAGATTTCAGCTTTCCCTTCCTCCTTTTCTTTTTAACAGAGGTACATAATTGCCCATTAAGGCAGATTACAGGAGACCTTCCAAAATTTGATTCAGCCATTTAGAAGTGAAAGACAGATAAGACCTCTTGCCAATGGTAGCAAACATGCAAATACAGAAAAATACTTCATTTTAATTAGCAATGTCAGATTTGTAACCCTGCAGTAGTTTCAACATGATTAATTTTGGGTCAGCTCTAAGTATTCTAGAATCATCAGTTCACTGCACCATAAAATAAGCCACTTACAAGTCATGTTATCAGTTTAACAGACCAACAAATTATAAGAATTACTTACTCTCCAAATTTATTTCTTTGTAATTTTTAAGATAACATTGAATACAGCTGAAAATTAATTTTACTACCATTAAATGAATATTCCCATGGAGTCTTTTTTAATTAATCTAAATTTTTTCTGCTCATTCCTGGCTCTGCATTGTCAATTAGTACATACATAATAAAGGCACAAACCAGTTAGGATTAAACTTTAGCTGCATAAAATGAATAAAAAATTACTTTACACACAGAGCATGACCAAAAATGCTAATAAAAATAATGCACTTGTGCAACATTTCTATTCCTACATATTCATCAAAAGAAATCCACAAAACTAAAGGAAGGATCAGAATTAGCTGGTCCTTTTGTAAAGACTGAATAGGATTTTTCTGTGGATGTTTTTGTAAGACTGTTTCTGTCAAGAAAGCAATTAATAAGTGAGAGGTTATGTCTGGTTCTGTTTTTTTCTGTATTTTGGTACTTCCCAAAGCATATTATTACAGAACCAAAACAACAATATTTGCCCTGAAGCTTAGGATCCCAATGAAAATTTTTCTCCTGGTTAAAACATGGAGATGCCTATTTGGCAACATACAAAACAGAAGAAACTCATAATGGGAACTTCTCTTCTGAAGTATTGAGTGAAATGATTTAGCATGGTACAATATCTCATTCTGAACAATTATTAAGAATTATCTTTCATTTTATGCCACATGGTTCATCATGGTTTTGACAAGGAAAAAAAGTAAAATCTTATAATTTATCAATTTTAAAGTTAACTGGGAGTAAATAGTCAAGTGGCATACTTTGGAACATGGGTTAGTGAGTGCATAGTGTCAGCAACAAGACATCATGGATTTTGATATGTCAGTATTATACTAGTGTTTGTACAACATTGTAGTAGGTTCAGTATTCATTTTTTATTACAAAATTGAGACAGTCTTTAATGAAACAGGCTGAAAAAGATTAGGCTAAATGCAGTTGCTGTTCCTTTCACTTTTATTTTTTTTTAATATATTTTCAAAGGCAATATTTTTTTTTTATCTGCTCAGCTTCTGGAAATAGTATTAGCTCAAAGAGTTACTAATGGGTCCTGTCAAAACTTGGAGTCTTTGTCACAATAAAGAAAAGGATATAAAATTCTGTTCCTCAATCTGCTTTTACAGTAGTTTCCAACAATTTCCTCTTCTGCTTTTGGTGTTTTTCAGGCCAGTCACTTCCAGTGTGGAATCAAACATTTCTGAAAATTTCCACACATATTCTTGCATATGCCTCTTCTGATATAGCACGGAACGCCTGATTTTCATTAGATATAGTGCATTTATATTTCTGCCTTGTTCAATATTAGGTTGTTTGTTAGAAAATAATCTTCAAAGAAAACAAAGCATCACAAATTTATCCCAGCCTGAAGACTAATAGCTCATACTGAATAATATGGGAACATTTGACTGCTTAATTATAAGCAGTAAGAAGAAGCAGGCTAATAAAATAGATTTCATTAGATTGGTATTGTAAATTCTGCCACTCAGTGTTTTCTGAAGATAATCCATACATACCCCCCCATACTTTATTAATTACATATATTTAAAATTTTCATTTATTTGTAAGCAGTACATTCAACCTCTCCTTTAATTAATGCAGAGTCACAAAGAGCTTAATCACTGTAATAATCTCCGAGTCAATTAAAAAAAATGTATTTGCATTAAAAAAAAAAGTGACTTTGTTCCCTTACTTTAACATTATGTTCAATCATTTACCAGCAGTTCTGGTTAGTTGGAGAAGTCCCATTTGACTGGAAATTACCAATGTCACCCTGGTTTTTCTGAGTTTTTTTAAAGCCTTCTGATTGTTCATAAGATGGAGTCAGTCTCTTTAGCTTCTGCACAATATTAGGAGCAGTTTTCGCTTTTCTCACACATGGTAATGTAAACAAACCTTTTGTTTTTCATTCCCTTTCCTTTGTTTACATATTTCTAACCTGAAAACAACTGTAGCTGGCAGCTGGTCTGGCCACTGGGCTGAGAGGTGATAACCCCAGAAGTGAATCCACAACCAGACTCACAAATGTATAAAAAGTAAGACATAAACAGGCAGAGATGCTCTTGGCCTTGGCTTGGCCTTGGGCTCCCTCTGAGGAGCACTTCTGCCCTGCAAATCTCTTGTGTCCGTGTGATTGCTTCGCATGTTGCGATCCCAATTGGTGACCCCCCGATGTGTGAGAGAACAGTCTGGTGAGGTTTTCCTTCCCTTCTTTCCCTGTTGTGTGCCTGCTATGCAGGGCGCTCTGGTGTTTGAGCTTTGGGGGGACCTCTTGGAGTGGAAACACGCTCAGGTCTCCCGGGAGGGGCTTCAGCGTCTATTCACGTGGGGCAGACAGCGTGGGTTCCTTCCCACACCAGATGCTGTGCTCAGTCGGGAGGTGTGGTTCCTCCTGAGGGAATATTTGATGAGGGCACTTAAAACACAATATGATGAGGAGATTGCACACTTGTTGGTGCAGTGGAGGTTATTTGAGGGGGCTGTGTTGAGGTCGACTCACCCAGCTTGCAGACCTTGTGGGCTGCCTCCCCCCTTTCGAAGCTGGATGGGGGGCTGGAGGGGGGCAGAGTCCTTTTATCAGACCCAGAAGTATTGTCTGAGTCCGAACTTCAGCTCCCTTGTGAGATGGACTCACCCCCTCCCTCCCCAGTCGCTACGCCGGGTGGTTTTTCCCTCTCGGGTTCCGAAGCAGGGGCACATTCCGAGCCTGTCGGCGCTGCCAGTCCCACCTGCCCCCGCGCCGTGGAGCCGCCGGAGTGGGGCGGGGCTGGCTGCCCTCCATGCTTTTCCGGGGTTGGGGGGGGGGGGGAGGGCGGCCCGGGGGTGCGGCTCCCACTGTTGTTTGACCGGGATTCGGTCACTGTGCACTGTCCATGCTGCGGCACATCCATCACCTATCCGATGGAGTCGGGTAAAGCGGAGCACCCCGCCCTGCCACCCGGGCCGGGGCCAGAGGTGGCTGCGCTGGCCGCTTCTGTCCCCGCGCCGCCTGCTGAGGGAGCGCGGGGCGGGGACGCTGCCGGAGGCAAGGTCCCGGTCAGTTTTCGATGCACACCGCCCCAGCGGGCGAGCTGACAGCTCCGCTCGGGGGTGGCGGTGCTTGCAGGCCTCCGCCCCCCTGATGGGACTCTTCTCGGGGAGGTCCCAGACCCTCCGCTCCCCGCGCCAGCCCCGTGGGCTGTGGCGGGGGACGGTGCTTGCGGGGCGGGGAGAGACTCCGGCAGGGCCAGCTCTCATGGGCTGCCGGCGGGGCCCGGCGCGACCCCGGCAGTGGCCGAGGTGCTGTCGCCGTCTCCGCCTGAATGCTGCCCGAGCTTCCCAGCTGCGCCGGGATGTGTGCCTGCCGCGGAGCCATCTGACCGGTCTCCGGCGGCCGGTGCCCCGGCACTGCTGGCGGGCTCCAGCCCCGCTGCGGATGCAGCGGGCCCGGCACCAGCGGCTGGTCCGGCCCCGCCTCCGCTTCCCGCTGCGAGCGTTACGGCGGCTGCGGGAGCCGGGGTGTTTAAGTTCAGCGCGAAAGGGGACACGGCTGGAATGTGGCCAGTCTTTGACAAGAGCCAGGGGCCCCGCGCTGTTGGCTTTTCCTCCACAGCCTGGTGGACGCTCCCCCTCGTCAGCTGACCGTACGCCCGACAGACTGCGGGCGATTCTGGGGGGAGGTGAAAGCTAAGGTTGAAGGACTGAGAGATGGTGCTGATGCTGTTGCTGGACCTGCACTGTCTGGTGTTCAGCCGGTCCCCAGCCAAGTGCCTGCCTCTGACCCTGTGGGGCCCACAGGGCAGGATATGGCAGGCGCTGCTGCTTCATCTGAGGGTCTTCAGGCCTTCTCTGTCCTTCAGGGTACTACTCATAACACCTATCAACCCTTGGCTTGGCAGGCCTTGACAGAACTGCGTGATGCAGTTGGGAAGTATGGTTTGGGCTCAGCCGAGGTGATGCAGGTTCTCTGTTATTTTAATGCTAGTCTTTTGACACCCTTTGACATTCGGAGCTTGGCTCAGACCCTTTTTCCACCGGTCAAATATGACTTCTTTGAGTTTAAATGGACTCAGTTGGCAGTCAGAGCAATGGAATGGAATGTGACACTGGGTCCAGGCAATCCTAGACGTACGGTTAAATACCGATATGCTAATGGGAACAGGCAATTATACCAGGGCCGATGGGCAGGCTGGTTTTGAGCCCTTGATCCAGGAGCAGTGCCAGCAGACAGGCATGGCAGCCCTGGTTCAGACCATACAGCTGGCTACTCCACAGAAGTCCTTGGTAATGGTCGTCCAGGGAGTTGATGAGCCCTTCCTGCACTTTGCAGGACGGCTGACCGCTGCGGTTGAGAAGCAGGTGAGTGATCCTGCAGCAAGGAAGCTCATGCCTCAGTTCCTTGCTCAAAGCAACTGCAATGCTTTGCAAGGGGATAATTGAGGTGCTTCCTGGGCCACCACCCATGTCGCAGATGGTTGAGGCCTGTGCGATGGTAACCCCTTCCAGCCAACAGATGGTTGCCGTAGCTACGGCTGTACAGCCAGCTGTGTCTACGGTTGTCCAATGGATGGTGGCTACGGTGGTTCAACCAGCCGTGCCTACAGCTGTGCAGCCAGCTGTGGCTGCTGCTGTGCAGCCTGCCTGGATCATTCCCCAGGGTGTGCACCAGCAGCAATGGGGTGCTCGGGCCAGGATGAAACAGGGCAGAAAGGCACAGAAGCCTACGGCTGTCTTGTTTCATTGTGCATGATGTGGAAGGCCGAATCATGCTGTGGACGCGTGTAAGGCAACGGTGCACGTGAACGGTCATTTGTTGGTCAGTTCGGGAAACGCAACGCGGAGCGCGAAGGTGCGACGCGTGCCGACACAAATGTCTCTGCCTCAGCCTGAACCAATGGAGATCTGCTCAGCAGGCTTGAAGCCAGCCCCCGCGGTTCAGCAGGTGTTGATGCCTGCACAGCCGAGACTGTAGTGATTGATTCAGACAAAATACACAAGGTTCCCCTGGATGCCTTTGGTCCCTTGGGTGATGGCATGAGTGCTTTCCTGATGGGGAGGTCCAGTGCCACCATTCAGGGTATCATGGTGCACCTGGGACTGATTGATGCAGATTTTTCAGGGCAGATTCACACAATGGTCTCCACACCCACCCCCGCTCTGACTATCCCAAAAGGCACAGGAATTGCTCAACTTGTTCCTTTTAAGTCTTCTGTTTCCATGACCGAGGACTGGTCACGAGGTGACGGCGGCTTTGGCTCTGCTGGGCCACCTCAAGTGTGCTGGACTGCTGTCCTGACCAAAGACCGTCCTGAGACACTGTGTACTGTGTCCATGGCTAGTGCCACGCCGTCGGAGATTCACCTTCGTGGCCTCCTAGATACCGGGGCTGACATGAGCATTCTCTCCCTAGCTGCTTGGCCCCCCCAGTGGCCCTTGAGCCTGGCAAAGACACTGATCGCAGGCTTAGGAGGAACGAAGCAATGCTACGTGAGCCAGAATCCCTTGGCCATCACGAACCCAGCGGGACAGACGTCTGTAATTTGGCCTCATGTTACTGAGATTGTTCAGAACCTCTGGGGGAGGGATGTTTTGGCCCTGGGGGAGGGATTTTTGGCACGTGGGGGGTGCGAATGGGAACGGATTTTTGACTGGGGCCACTGTAATGAAGGGCACAGAGTGTCCCACACCTACAGTGGCTGGTGGACAGACCCATCTGGGAGAACCAGTGGCCCCTCCCTCATGACAAGCTAGTTGCCCTTCATGAACTTGTACAGGAGCAGTTGGACCAGGGGCATCTGGAACCATCTACCAGTCCCTGGAACACTCCTGTCTTTTGTATCAAAAAGAAGTCTGGGAAATGGAAGTTGCTACAAGACCTCCGAAAGATCAATGCCGTGATGGAAGGCATGGGGACATTGCAGGCTGGTATGCCATCGCCTACCATGCTTCCCGAGGACTGGCCAGTCCTCATTGTGGATCTGAAGGATTGTTTTTTTATGATCCCTTTGCATCCTGATGACAGACCAAAATTTGCCTTCATGGTACCAACAATAAATAATGCCAAGCCCGCTCAGCGATATCAATGGAAATTTTTGCCTCAAGGCATGCAAAATTCCCCAGTGTTATGCCAATGTTATGTAGCCCGTGCCTTGTCTGGAGTTCACAAGCAGTTTCCTGATGCTCACATGTATCATTATATGGATGACATTTTGGTGGCTGCGCCCACCCAGGATGAGCTGCTGAGGATACAGCTCTGCATTCACATGGACTACAGGTGGCTCCAGAAGAGGTACAACAACAACCTCCCTGGAAATATTTGGGGGTCAAAATTCTGGAACGGACAATCCGTCACCAGGAGGTGCAATTTGTGCAATCAGTAAAGACACTGAATGATGCTCAGAAGCTGGTAGGTGTCATCACTTGGTTATGTCCTTACTTGGGACTGACCACTGCACAACTGTCTCCCTTGTTTGAATTGTTGAAAGGGGACACTGATTTAAAGTCACCTCGTGAATTGACCCCTGAGGCACGAAAAGTGCTGGAGGAGGTTCAGCAAGCTGTTTCGGCTGGCCAGGTGTACCGCATTGAACCTTCCATTGATGTCACTGTGTTCATTACCACTCCTGATTTACATCCTACAGGTATCATCGGCCAATGGAATGATGATTGGACTGATCCTCTGCACGTCTTGGAATGGGTCTTCCTGCCTCATCAGCCGCATAAGGCGGCGACGGCGCTGTTTGAATTGATTGCGCGCTTGATAATCAAGTGCTGGCAACGCTGTTTGCAGTTGATGGGTGCAGATCCCTCAAAGATCATACTCCCGGTTCAGAGGGAGGAATTTGATTGGAGCGATGCGAACAATGTTTCGCTGCAAAGTGCTCTCAAGGGCTTTTCAGGGCAGATCACTTATCATCTGCCTAGCCACAAGCTATTGCAAATGGCAAAAAATACTAAATTTTCTCTACAACCCAAAAATAGCCAAGAGCCAGTGCAAGGACCCATTGTCTTCACTGACGGTTTGGCCAAATCAGGAAAAGCCATTGTTACCTGGCAGGATGGATCTGAGTGGCAGGTTTTGGAAAGCCATGAGGATGGGTCAGCCCAACTGGTTGAACTAAGGGCTGCTGTCATGGCATTTGAGAGATTTTCCCAGGAACCTTTCAATTTGATCACGGATTCTGCCTACGTTGCTGACATTGCACAGTGATTGGGTTATTCAGTTTTGAAGGAGGTCAGTAACCCTGCCTTGTTTCATTTACTGAAGGCCCTGTGGCGTGCAATTCAGGCCAGAGTTCATCCATACTACGTTCTGCATGTACAGAGTCACACTAAATTGCCAGGGTATGTAGCGGAAGGTAACGCAAGGGCTGACAAGTTGGCTAACCCAGGGCGGGTAGCTTCTCAGCCTGACGTGCTCGTGCAGGCCAAGGCATTGCATGGGTTTTTCCACCAAAATGCGCATACGCTGCAGAAGCAGTTCCAACTGACGGCCACTGAGGCTCGTGAGATTGTCGAGTCATGCGATGACTCGCCCTTGGTGCACCATTGCCGGCAGGGGTTAACCCCAGAGGCCTTAAAGCCTTGGAGCTTTGGCAGACTGATGTTACCCATGTCGCCGAGTTTGGCCGGCTCAAGTATGTGCATGTCACAGTGGACACGTTCTCCTTTGCGAAGTGGGCTTCTGCTCACACTGGAGAGAAAGCCCGCGATGTCATTGCCCACTGGAGGCAGGTCTTTGCCATTCTTGGCATACCTTTTGCTGTGAAAGCCGACAATGGTCCTGCTTATGCCTCACAGAAGGTATGGCAGTTCCTACAGTCATGGGGTGTTT
Source organism: Hirundo rustica (assembly GCF_015227805.2). Lineage (NCBI taxonomy): Eukaryota > Metazoa > Chordata > Aves > Passeriformes > Hirundinidae > Hirundo > Hirundo rustica. The sequence goes on along the minus strand of NC_053488.1, from coordinate 62,406,776 downwards.
CACATAACTTTGGCATGCCTCATTCTCTGACAGGACAGGCAATTGTAGAACGCACTCACGGTACGCTCAAGCATGTTCTTCAAAAACAAAAACGGGGAATGCAGGATGAAACCCCGCACAGTCGGTTGGCAAAGACTTTGTACACCATCAGTCACCTTACGGTGCCGCAGAACTCAAATAATCCTGTCATTCTGAACCATCATCTCTCGTTGCCAGCTTTGCACGGTGAGCAACAGCCTCGAGCGAAGGTACGGGTCTGAAATTTAGTCACCAAGCAATGGGAAGGACCCTATGGCGTAATCGCTATGGGGCGTGGGTATGCGTGTGTGTCCACGGACACTGGGACACGCTGGCTACCTTCAAAGTGTATCCACCCTGACCTGCGACCGCAGAGGCAGAATTCGGCCGACAGGCAAGGTGGGAGCCGTGATCAACTTGAAGGTTGCCAAGTGGATGAATCCTCGAGTGATCACTCTGATGATTCCTCCAGATACAGTGATTGAATTTGTATATATTCCCTTTGTGAATTTGTTAATTTTTCTTTTTCTGTTTTTCTTTTTTGTAAAGTTAAAAGGGTGAGATGTCACCCTGGTTTATCTGAGTTTTTTTAAAGCCTTCTGATTGTTCATAAGATGGAGTCAGTCTCTTTAGCTTCTGCACAATATTAGGAGCAGTTTTTGCTTCTCCCACACATGTTAACATAAACAAACCTTTTGTTTTTCATTCCCTGTCCTTTGTTTACATATTTCTAACCTGAAAACAACTGTAGCTGGCAGCTGGTCTGGCCACTGGGCTGAGAGGTGATAACCCCAGAAGCGAATCCACAGCCAGACCCACAAATGTATAAAAAGTAAGAAATAAACAGGCAGAGTTGCTCTTGGCCTTGGCTCAGCCTTGGGCTCTCTTGAGGAGCACCTCTGCCCTGCAAATCTCTTGTCTCTGTGTGATTGCTTTGTGTGCCGCAATCACAATGCCCATTTACAACATGGGCTTGAAGGACAATCCAGGGTATTAAGGCCTTATGTCAGATTTATGTCAGTGCTGGGGGAGGTCACTGAGAAGTTTGTACTGAGTGCTGTCATGAGGTGCATACAGGACAACCAGGGGTTCAGGCACAGCCAAAACGGGTTTATGGAAGGCAGGTCCTGCTTGAACAGCCTGATCTCCATCTAAGACAAAGTGACACACTTAGAAGATGATGGAAAGTTGTGAATGTTTGTACCTAGACATAATCCTAGTATGCCTACCTAGAGATGTCCTACTCCACCTAGATTTTACCTAACAAAGTTCCTGATACTGTTGTCTTGCATTATGTGACCTAAAAAATGTGTATTCTATTTAATCTGTTGAAAGCTGTTTTTTGGGAGATGATTTATCCTTCTCTTGTAACTCCAGGGGGGAGGGTGCAGATGCCTTCTGATAACGGCCCAACCATTAAAACCAGGTGGGGCAGTGTTTCTTATCTCTTTCACCACCCCTCCATCCTCCAGGGGGACATCTTCTGATAATGGGCCATTAGGGCCCACCAATGACATGACACATTCCATCACCCCATTGGGAGATGCTCCACACAGTGGGGGAGCCAGCTGTTCCCAGCTAGATAAAAACTGGGACTGAAGACCACTAGGTATCCAGTTCTTCCACTGGGTTCCCAGGGGAAAACCAGACCCATCTTGTGGCCACTGGACTTTCTACAGGACCATCTCTACTTCACAGAACCACATCTGTTACTCCAGGAGGATTTATTTGGACTGCTTCCAACACCCTGACCACCAGGGTGCCAAGTCGTATCCCTGACTCTGTCAGGGTTTTTTCCAGGATTTTTGTTTGCTACCTTGTATGGGGTTTTTTTGTACTACTGCATTTGAATTTTCTTTTTTTAATATTCCTAGTAAAGAACTGTTACTCCTATTCCCACATCTCTGCCTGAGAGCCCCTAATTGCAAAATTGTAATAATTTGGAGGGATGGGGGTTTACATTCTCCATTCCAAGGGAGCCTTTAGCTTTCCTTGGCAGTCAACTATCTTTCAAAACCAAGACAACTGTTTTCAACAGCATCCTCCTGGAGAAACTAGGTGTTCATGGTGGGAATGAATGCACTTTTTCATGGGTTAAAAATCTGATTGGACGGTTTGGCCCAGAGAGTAGTTTAAAATCTTCCTCAATAACCTGGACAAGAAGGTTGAAGAATCCCTCAGCAGGTTCTTAACACAACACTAAGGTGGGTAGTGTTGATCTGGTGAGGACAGGAAGGCTCTACAGAGGGATCTGGGTGGACTGGATCAATAGGCCAAGATCACGAGTTTCATGAGGTTCAGCAAGGTTCTACACTTTGATCACAGTAGTCCTACAGGCTGGGAGAAGAGTGTTCTGAGAGCTGTTAGGCAGAAAGAGACCTGGGAGGTGCTGGTTGACAGCCAGCTGCACATGAGCCAGCGATGTGCCCAGGTAGCCAAGGAGGTCAATGGCATCCTGGCCTGTATCAAGAATAGTGTGGCTAGCAGGACCAGGGCACTGATTTACCCTCTGTACTTGGCACTGGTAAGTCCTGTCTTCATTTCTGGGCCCCTCACTTCAAAAGAGCATTGAAGGGCTGGCATGAGTCCAGAGAAGGCCAACAAGAGCTGTTGTCTGGACACAAGCCTTGCGAACAGCTGCTGAGGGAGCTGGGGTTGTTTACCTTGGAGAAAAAGAGAACTGGGGGTAACCTCATTGTGTTGCTGTGTGTTATTTGGTTTCATATTGTATTTCATTTTTATAATGGGTTTGTAATGGTTTCTTCATTTCATGTTTCTTCAGAACAGAACCCCCCTGTTCTCCTGGAAAATGTAACATCCCGAGGTGTGTCCCTGACTCTTTTCCCCACCCATTCTCTCACATTGGAACGTAATCCAATCCTATTCCACACCCACCTTATCCCTGATTGGGTGGTGGCATGTCCATGCCTTTTGCCCCTTCCCTGGATAAAAGCCAGAGCAACACAGGGAAAAACTCTTGGCTCAGGGACTAGGAAGGGGCTCCTGACCCATGCTGGGGTCACAGAAGAAAGACTGAATAAAACCCTGATTTCCCCATGGATCAAGTGCACACCCTTCCTTTTGCCATCGATTGGGATTTGCTCTCTCTAAAGGAAAAGATTCACAGCCACTCCTGGGGTTTTGGGGCCTTGAGGAAAAATCCTTCTAATTGTGGTTTGTCTCTCGAGCTAGCCAGAGCGAAAACGGAGCCGGGGCTCCATGAGAGAAACAAGCCACATCACTGTTCTCTACAACTGCTAGAAAAGAGGTTGTAACAACTGCTAGAAAAGACGTTTTAACAAGATAGGGGTCAATCCCTTCTCACAGGTCTCAAGTGAAAGGATTTTGGATGGTAAAGCCCTTGTTTTCTATTCAGGACATTTCATACCTGCTGCTGTCTGTACTGTGTTTACATACAGCTTGTTAAAATAAACCAACTCATTTAACTGCCAGGTTTAACACAACAGTGTAGAGAATCAGTGTAAGTTCAAACTTGTTCTTGCTTCTGGAAAGAAAAAAATTCTAGCATTTTTTACTATCTAGTATGAGTATCAAGTGATTTGAAATGGGCTGGTCACTAGACAAGTATTGTACAGGTGGAGAAATATTTTGCCCCATGCTTCAGCATGCTTCTGCTTGCACAGTCATGACGTTATCATTAAGAAGGGTGTACAAATTATGTGAATAAAAATGTACTAGCTGTGTATAATTCTATGTAGATACATTTCTTTATTCTGTCATGTTCTAAATGCGTGCTTCTAATATTACAAACCCTGATCTCTCTGACTTTTTGAAATCCTTGAGGACTGTCAAATGTTACAGATTCTAAAAAGACCTGAACAGATCAGCTTTTTGAAAAGTGCCACCTTATCTTTCTGTGCTTGCTATTTACTCTGATTTCTAGTAACTAAAGTCACCTCATGTTTGAATTTTCAAGAAATGAAATGACCTCATATAAATATGCTTCCCTCCCAGTTACTGCATTACAACAAATAAGATAAATTGTGTGTTTTATATGTATGCACAATTCTATGGGTAAATACACACAGTAAGTATACTAAACTTGACAATTTTATTCAGGTTTGCTTGTATTATTGTAGCTGACAATAAAATTTGTTTCAGAGAAGCAGAGAAAAAGTTGAGACCACTATTTGTTATGTGCCTTTTTACCTTTGGCTTTGAATGACTATTATTTTTTAATGTGCTTTACACCAGAAGAGGCTTTTAGAAAAGGATACTTCATACATTAAACAAATGTTTTGACAGCAGACATATTCTGCGAATATTTAGGCAAATGCAGAATAAAGCTGGCTATTTTTCTCTTGAATTGCCCACAAGGTTTTTTGTTTGTTTGTTAGGATTTTTGTTTGTTTGTTTGTTTGGGTTTTTTTGCCATAACCATAATCACTTGCGAACAGTTCATATCAGTTGCAATACAAACTAAGCAAAATTATGGCTGACTGTGGTTTGTAAAGGGTGCACACAGGAAAGCATTCAGCCTTACTATTTAATTCAACATAGGATTTGATTCCACATCAGTGACCACAAGCTGGGTACATTGCTTCATTCAAATTGAGCAATGAAAAGTAAATTATTACAGTGCTTTATATCTGTTCTGGTACTGAGATATGATAGCGTGACCTGAGAGCAAAAGGAAGACTGTAAAATATATTCTTCCATTTAGATTCACACCAAAAATCTGCCTAGCCACATTCATTAGACAGGTGCACTCTTCACTGGGTTAAAAACCGGCTGGATGGCTGGTCCCAGAGAGTGGAGGTGAACGGAGTTACATCCAGCTGCTAGGTGCTAGTGGTGTTCCTGAGGGCTCAGTGTTGGGGCCTTCAATATCTTTGTCAGTGATCTGGATGGGTTCAAGCTCTTCCTCAGGCAGTTTGGAGATTACACTAGTTTCAGTAGAAGTGTTGATCTGCTGGAAAGCAGGAAGGGTCTACAGAGGAATCTTGACAGGCTGGATTGATGGGCTTAGGTCAACAGGGCAAGGTGCAGGATCCTGAACTTTGCTTATAACAACCCCAGGCAGTGTACAGGCTGGGGACAGAGTGGCTGGCAGAAAATTATATAGAGGTGCTGGTTGACAGTGGCTGAACGTGAAGCAGCTGTGCCCAGGTGGCCAAGAAGGCAAATTGCATCCTTGCTGCTATTAGCGATAGTATGACCAGCAGGACCAGAGCAGTGACCGTCCCCCTTTACTTGGCACTGGTGAGTCACACCTCGAGTCCTGTGTCCAGTTCTGGGCCACTCACAACCAGAAAGACTTTGAGGGGCTGGAGCAAGTCCAGAGAAGGGCAGTAGAGATGGGGAAGAGCCCGGAGCACAAGTCCTGTGAGTTGCAGCTGAGGGAGCTGAGAGTGTTTAGCTTGGAGAAAAGGAGGTTCAGGGGAGACTTTACTGCTCTGTAAAACTGCCTGAAAGGAGGCTGTAGCCAGGTGGGGGTTGGCCTCTTCCCCCAGGTACCAGGAGTGAACAGGAATGCACAGGCTCAAGCTGTACCATGGGAGGTTCAGGTTGGACAACAGATTCAGGTTGGACAACAGGAAAAATTTCTTCACTGAAAGGATGAAGAATGGACTGCCCAGGGAGGTGGTGAAATCACCATCCCTGGAAGTGGTCAAGAAATGATGGAATGTGGTATTCAGGTCTTTGGTGGTGTCTGGTCAAAGGTTGAACTTGATGATATTGGAAGTTTTTCCAACCTTAATGATTCTGTGATTCTCTGATTTTGGCTGCATCACTTTTGCCTTAGGACAGGATGTAAAACTGGGTGTATGTAGTGGGATATTTCTTCTGTCATACGTTGTTAGTAACCAGCAATCTCAAGACTTCCAGGACTATTAGTATATTCATGTTCTCATGCTGAGACCCCTCTGAAAGTCCTCCCTGGAAATCTATACATTTCTACTTCCCCCTTCAATTCAAACCAAATCATTCCATTTCTCTCCCGTCTCTCATTTTTATTACAATTTATCCTTGTGGTGCTCCATTTGATGACTGTGATTATGCAGCTACTGGCAGCACTGCTTCTGCTGACATAATCTTGTCTCTATTTATTACTAAGTCAGAGTGGATAGTAACATGCAGTCAGGAAGATACATCCTTGGAGGTTATCGCTGTGGATGACAGATCTGATTTGGTTTCTTCATGTCTTGTTTTAGGTCCCCCCTTTGCTCTTACAACTAGCCTTAAAGGTAAAAAACTTAATACACAGCACAAACAGAACATAAATATAAGCGTCATAAAGTCATCCTAGGACATTTCTATATTGTAAAGGCAAATCACAACCAATGATATAATATGCAACATAAATTCATGGTTTTTACTTGCTGGAAAAACTTGTTTGGATCCAAACAAGGATGTCAAAAGTTTTTTAGGTGTCAGATTCAACTAAGGACTCAAGAATGTTACAGTAACGAATCAAACTTTTAAACAGTATTTTGCACTTTTTTCTATGTTAGAAAATCAGACAGCATAGCCTTTTGCAAATAAATTTTGTAGTGAGTGGGAGATTAGGTCAAAGTAAAGTAAGGTCATCCTGCAGCCTTCTCCAATTTATTTACTTTTTCATTGACAGGTTATTAAATCAGTGATTCTTTCTTTGTGAGATAGAAAATTCTAGCTCCTAGGGAGAGCAAATTGGTCCAATGCATGAAAAAAATCAATTCCTAGAAAAAGACCACGGTGGGAAGCTAATTTATTCTGACTTTGTGTAGATGGAATCAAGAGAATCTTGTCCAGATACTCTTTTGCACATGTAGCAGCAGTTCATGAAAATTAAATTTTTCAGCTTTGTGGAAAAGAATATATCCTTAACACTGGCTTTTCTGTTCTTCACATAATGAAATTATACTCTGCAGGATACTCTAAATACACTGACATAACCAATGAATTCTTTATGATCTCTAGCTTATTCTCTGTATGGGATCACTATAGTCCAGTCATGATTTAAGCAGTGGAACACATTCTATGCAACTCAGGTTTTAAGTCATCATAACCATTTGAAAACAATAATCAGCCAAAGAATTTATTTGTTTCTTTTGCATTTTCTTTAATTTTTTTCTCTATTCTTGCAGTCTTTTCAAACTGTTTCTTTTCAGTAGTGTTCAAGGTGTTTTTGTGTGTGTGTGTGTGTGGGGGGTGTTTGTTTTTGTTTGTTTGTTTGTTTGTTTGTTTTCTGTCAAATATTTGACATTCCTAATTGGTACATCAGAATGTAGATGAAATAAACATAATTTACTAAAAAGTGAAGCTTATATTACATTATCTTCTCACTTAAGTAAATACATGAAATCATGAATATTATATTGTGCTTAAAGCACAAGAGTGACTCATAAAGTATTAAACCTTTTTTCAGCAGTAGAATTAATTTTTAAAAAGACAGATTAACAGTCCTTTATCACTTGGGAAGAGACTATCACCCAACTTCATAATGAGAACAGGTGAAGTTAAGCAGTGGGATTGTCCCTGGTATAGGGTTGTGCTAGGGCTGTCAGAATTGAACCAGAGTCCCTTGTGTGATACTATTTAATAACAGTGTTTTCATTGTTTAGAAAATTAGTACATCTATGTAAAATAATCCTTCTTATTACATAGAACACATTAAGGGAAAAAAAAAGCAGTTCAAGTGTGGCTTTCCTAAACCAATACAGAAAGAGAATACAAGTAAATGGAGAAATTATTATTGCACAGGCCTATGCAGCTACATAGTGCTTCAAACCTTATTTGCTTGGAAAAAAAGAGTAGTAGAAGAATTTCCATGCATTTAATTGAACACGAAACCACAGATTTTATTGTTTACATTACACGTTATGTGCACACCAAATTTTGGTTAATAATTATAGGATTTTCTTTTTTTATATTTGTACTTGATTCTCCTTTTATAATTTGAAATTCAGATGATATCCTTCTGAATACACTTCTCTCTTTGAGAGAAGGAGTTTGGTTTGAAGACTAAAATTTATTCTATTTTGATAGCTGGTTCCCCACAGTGCAAGACAGTGGTGAAAGTGACATCTTATACATATCAGAAGAAGTTAAAGAATCTGTATAGATAGAGGATTATGTTGTGGTTTTTTGACAAAGACAAATCCACCAAGTCATGAGAAATGATTGACACTGTAGACTCTTGACTCTTCTATTTGTGCTGAAAAACTGCTGTAGTTGCAGACTATGTTGCATTATTATATCACACTACACTTTGCTCCTTCTTTTTCAGAGCTGTGTGGGGGTGGGGTTTTTTGGGTTTTTTTTTTTTTGTTTTTGTTTTTGTTTTGTTTTGTTTTGTTTTGTTTTGTTTTGTTTTGTTTTGTTTTTCCCCCCTAGGGAAAGACTGTGTTTGATTTTTTGTATGCTTTATGAAAAAGCATTGCAAAACTATATTCTTGATTGCTGTGGTTCATAAGCATGGCAATAAACACACTAATCGTTAAAAATGGAACTGTCCAGCATTTATTGGAACAGGTTGCCCAGGGAAGTAGCAGACTGAGCATCCCTGGAACTGTTTAAAAAATGTATAGTTACGGCACTTGATGTGGTTTAGTGATGAACACAGTGCTAGCATGATGGTTAGACTCAATTATTTTTTCCTACATTAACAATCCTGCTTTTTCTTGCTCCTTCATGCCGTGATTTTACCAGTTCCTCTTTGACCAGTGCAATAATCTGCATATGCTTTGAAATCTATTCCCTTCAATTACTTTACCAGATCTGCAGGCAACATTACACAACAGGGGAACAGCGTAGATGTAGAAAAATACCTACTGACATTAAGGACACAATTGGAGCAGGAATATTATGTATCAAAAAAGGCAACAAATTTTGCAAGATGGTGAAACTTTCAGTCCTTTAAGTCTGTTAAATATCCTAATAAATCCATGAACAAAAGCTGGTTTCAGCCATTTGCTTCACACCACCGTGTATCAAGATGGGTTTAACATTTCATCTCTGAAAAACATTATGGTTATTGAACTCTGCAACAATGTAATTATCTATTTCTTCATTTTGTCATCTTTGTTTGAATTAGTATCAAATGCTACAGCAAAATGAAGCAAGGACATAGGATACAAACAAGATTTTTTTTTTTTAAATACAAACCTCCCTGGTTCTTGCAAGGAGTGCACTGTAGCAGAGCCTTGTGAGAATGAAGGATTCTAATGGGCTCACCACCTCATGCAATAGAAATTGCATTATTACAGTCCTTGTGAAATTAAAAGTTTTTGCTAGTTCTTCATGACTAAAATTTTCATATTGCCTTCCTTTATCACAGTTACTGCATCATAGCTTAGGGAAGTGGTTACATCTTTTTAAAAGGGCACTGCCCCTAATTACCAGCAAAAGACTCTGAGTGGAAAACCACAGCAAATGCATTTGTACTTGGAGGAATAATTAATGCAGCTGTGGGTCAACTCTCAGGTTCCTCCTATTGTTGCTTAGATTAATTATGCAATCAATTTATAATAAATCTCAGTATAGACATAATTGATGAATATGGTAGATCAAGAGTATGTTCAGAAGAATCCCTTGTCAAATGACTTAGTGAAGGATGTGTAGCTCTTTTTCACTCTGTAATGTAACAGAGGTTTCCCTTCATTGCTTCCTGTAAATCAATGTTCTTGACAAGGAGATGGACTTCAAAGCATAGAATCATAGACTCATTAAGGTCGGAAAGGACCTCTAAGATCATCAAAACCAACCATCAGCCTGGCACTAAGGTTTCTTTAAGTGCCATATCCACACGTTTTTAACATTTTATGAGATAGTGACCACTTCCCAGGGAAGTCTGTTCCAATGCTTTACAACTCTTTCTGTTAAGAATTTTTTCCTGATATGTAATCTAAGCCTCATCTGGAACAAATTGAGAGTATTTTTTCTTATATTGTCACTTGGTACTTGAGAAAAATGAGCAACACCCACCTCATTACAACCTCCCATCAGGTAATTGTACATAGTGATAAAGTGCTCCCTGAATCTTCTTTTTTGAGGCCGAATATCCCCTCTTCCTTCAGCTGTTCCTCATAAGGTTTGTGTTTCAAACAGCTCCGTTGCCTTTCTCTGGACACACTTTGGCACCTCAATGTCCTTTCTGAAGTGAAGGTCCAAAACTGAACACAGCACTCCAGGTCCAGCCTCATCAGTGCCCAGCATGGCGGAATGGTCACTGATTAATCCTGCTGGCCACACAATTGCTGATACAAGCCAGGATGCTGTTGGCTTTCTAGGTCACTTGGGTACACTGTTGGCTCATATCAGCTGACTGTCAACCATGACCGCCAAGTCAGTCCCTTTCTGCTGAGCAGCTCTCAAGCCACTCCTCCTCCAGCCTCTAATGCTGCGTGGGATCATTCCCTGTCATTCAATAAAAGGTAAAGATTCTCCTTAGCCCTCTTTTTGTTGCTTTTCTAGCCCCTTAGGTGGAAAGTGAGGTGGACTGAAAAGTAATTGCCAGATTCAATATGTTGGTGATTAATGGAAAGGGCAAGTGACCTCTGCTGTTCTCCAGCAACCACTGAGTTGGTCAACTCAACATAGAAACCTACAAGGTTGTTTAAGGGGATTCCTCCTTTGCCAGTCCCAGCTGACCATTCCCAGTAACATCCTTGTTGTTTGTGTACCAGCTCGCTCAGGACTTGGGGATGCACCCCATCAAGTCCCATGAACCTAAGTATATTTCCTTAAATGTTCTCTAACCTGCTCCTCTTCTTAGAGGAAGCCTCTCTTGTTCTGGACTTTCCTTCTCATATTAGGAACCTTGCATACCCACTAATTGGACTTAACAGGAGAGGCATAGAGGCATTGGGGACTTCTTTCATGCCTTTTGCCACCAGGAAAATGCAAGATTGCTCTTTTGCAATAGCTAATGAGCTAATATTTTTGATAGTGGCACCTCTGGAAAGTATGTGAAATGAAAAAGAAATACATAGGAAGGTGTGGCAGTCTCTCTCTCTATCTGAGCCCTGGCTCTATTTTTGCCTTGGCTAGCTTGAGAGACAAACCACAGTTGGAAGGATCTTTCCTCAGGGCCCTAAATATCCCAGAGTGGCTGTGAACTTTTTCCTTTAGAGAGTGCAGGAGCCCACCGATGGCAAAAGGAAGGGTCTGCACTTGATTCAGGGGAAATCAGGGCTTTATTCAGTCATTCTCCTGTGGTCCTGCCCCGACCTGGGTCAGAAGCCCAGTCCCTGTCCCTGAGCCAAGAGAGTGATCCATGTGCTTTCCTGGCTTTTACCCAGGGGATGGGCTAGAGGTGAGGACAAGCCACTACCCAATCGGGGATAAGGTGGGAGTGGAACAGAGTTGGATTACATTCTAGTGTGGGAGAATGGGTGGGGAAAAGGAGCAGGGACAAACCTAGGGATGAAACATTTTCCAGGGGAACAGAGGAGTACAGAAGAAACCATTACAAAACCCAATATACAAATGAAATACAATATGAAACCCAAGCAGTGCACAACAACAGGAAGGAGGAAAAGTATTAGTTAAAGGAATAAATCAAACAACCCTATTGCACCCAAATGGAGATTTTGCCTTCTTTAAAACAGCAGAGTAATAATTACGCTCTTAAATGAACTTGTCTATGGATTTTCCCTCTAAACCCTTTCTTAAATATTTCCTTCTGTTATTTGCTTTTTGCTTTTGTAAAGGCAATTTTAAAAGCTGTATTTTAAAAGCTATGATATTTTCAGAGAAATTCTGAGAGCAAGTGGGGAAAACAATAAGATCTATGCAATATAAAAAACGGACTTATTTTTGAACACTCATCTGAATGTTGCTGACTCTTGCAAGAAGAAATCTGCCATAATAATGAAACTTTCTCAAGAAATCCTATAGTAATTTGGTTTGGTTTGAATGAGTTATGACTGTTTAAATCACCTACTGAATTGTGAATGTCCCCCTCCATAGGCTGAGTGCACCAGGAGAAAGTGCTGCAGCAGTGAGCCACATATTAATTATACATGGAAAACGTTTGCCTGTTTTAGCAGTCCTCTGTGGGCTGGAAGGTATAAACAGACATCTGATGCAGTTCAACAGTGTTCTCTCTCTGGAGAGGAATATTCCTGAGGACCAGAAAGAGATTTTACTGAGCTTTGGTCCTCATGCTGCCTGTCACTTGAAAAATGAAATTTTAGTAGACAGCTGTATTTTGCATAAAGTCCCAAAGTAAGCCTCTGAGGCCCCCAGAAATCTCTAAACATTGCTCTTGCTCTTGTCTTTACTCACAAGCTGCATGATGGGAGGTTTACATTGGACATTAGGAGGAATTTCTTCAGAAAGGGTGGTTAAACATTGGAATCTTCTGCCCAGAGAGGTGGTTGAGAAAAGACTGGATGTGGCACTTTGTGGTCTAGTTGACAAAGTGGAGTTAGTTCATAGGTTGGACTTGATATCTCACAGGATTTTTTCCAACATAATTGATTCTGTGAAATAATTTAAATTTTCAGTCAAAAAAGAAAAAGTTGTTTTTCCCATACAGTAAATCAGTAATGAACTGTGTCATCTATCACAGCCTGCCCAGGTATCTTGTAAAGTTTTATTACTGATCGGAATCACAGAATCAATTAAATCAGTTCCACAGCAAGAAATTATTATGAAATAGAGACTTTTAAAGATGTTCAGGGGTTTGGAGACATAACAACTCCAAATACCTTAAAAAATATTGTCTTTTTCCTATCGACAATACTTCTCTTTGGATAAACCACTGCTTATACATAGTGCAAAGTGAGTGAAATCCCAGTTGCAATGTCTGACACCTGATTGCAATTGTTTGCTTGCTGTAATTAAGAACAGAACTTGTTTACAGCACAAACACTGAAAAAATCACAGTGAGATCCATATGTTTAAGTTTATTAGCCATTCTCTGGGTATTTCTTCAATTTAGATTTTTAGTGTAATTACAGTTTTAGAAACTCCTTACTTCACATGGGGTACCTTTTACTTGTTTCATATTAGTAAATAGCTGAGATTCATTCTTGGCATAAAAACTAAGCAGCAGGAGTCTGGTTTTTTCATCTGAATTATTCAGAATGTCAAAAGAGTATTATATGTCTTCTTTTCACTACTACTGCATTTTACAAATCAGGCCAATCAAAACTAATGTTGCAATAAGCAACATCTCAATACTTCCATTTAAAAGTTTATTTTTAAATGATCATATATATATTAAATAAAGCGTGTGAATATATGTGGCCTAATATGTTAGAAGCTAACTTCTGGAACTACAGGGAAAATTTACTATGGCCAGATTGACAGTCGAAGCACATGTGACCGGCTGGAAGCATCACATATTACATTGTATCCAAAACCAACAGATGGTGATAGGAAGATATTACAGCTATTACTTAGGGCCCAAAAAGTTTTGGCTTCATAATTTGTTTGTGAAAGTTAGGCTATGGGCTAACTAGTAGGGACAGCCTATATAAAAGTAATATTTTAGAGAGATGGTAGCAACATCCAAGCAGATCCAAAATATAGTCCCATAACATCTGATGCAATCCACATGGCATCATACATGTTGAACTCCTCTCTGCCTAGAATCGGGAGACAAATGGACAAGTTATTTGTATAAAGTTGTGACTTATTTCCAGTGAGACAAATGTTTTGCATCACCTTAATCAAACACACTGTAACCTATTGAAGAGAATCTCCTAAGAAACACTAGAGAGCTCCTAAAGCATATGAGTTAGTGATAGGTTAATTGCTTTCCTCTTTATAACCATACACCTTCTCAGACATGTGTATTGAGCTGAACTGAATCAGTGTTCACAAATTAGTCCAGATGGTATTTGTTTTAAAATTCAGAAAGCTGAAAATCTTTCCTCCTTTTAGTCTTTTAGTCTTGCAATTCTACAGATCTCTGTAGAGAATTGCCAGTCCCTCACAGGTAAAATAGCAAAAGCAGGGACAGAGTACTGAGTGGGGTTTAATGTTCTGTGCAATTTAAAAGATTTAAACATTCAAACTGTTTTTTAAGCCTTTAAAACCATAGCACTTCATATCACAGCTTAGTAGTTAATTTAATTCCTTTTTATAGCTACAGTGTTTTTAAAGAAAACTGAGACAAATAAAGTGTGCTTGACTATTAGTTTATGTTGAGTGCAACCATCATTACCTGCATAAGAATTTTCAGCATCAACTTACAGGTATCAAGTGGGAATATTTTCTTCTCTACATAATTTAAAAATCAAATTGTATGTATTTATGTATAGATAACCATAAAAATGTACAGTATCAATGAAGATTTTGGCATGATTTATGGCCTTGACCATCATTGTTTCTAAATCACTGGGAAATAAGCTTGTAAAAAATGATCTATTGCATCCTTGAGAAAATGTTTAGCAATAAGATATGGAGGAATAAATAGATGTTAGAAGAAAATTTCTTTTAAAAAGTGTTACAACTGTGATCAGCTGTCCAGTTGGAAAAGCAAGGAAGCCAAACTAAACCAGAGAGAGATACTTTGTGAAAGCAAAAGTAAAAAAACAAAACAAAATAAAACAAAACAAAGCAACAGAAAACTACCCCTATTTGAATGCCATTGATAAAGATTCAAAATTTTTCAGGAATGGTTGCTTCCAGTTTGTTTATTTAATTAGGGGAAGTCTATACTAAAGGAATCAGAAATTATGGGGCAATCTATTTCTAAGAAGTGCTCATGATCAAATTTTTTTTGTCAAGAGCTGTAGAATGAGTTTGCAACAGAAAGTGAGCTTAGCAAAGGCCTATTCTACTTATGCCATTTTGCATAGACCCACTGTAAACAAAATCAACTATAAATCAAGCTAGAGAACTCAGAAAACAGGAGTCAAGTTGTTATAATGCAGGTGTTAATCAGAGACGTTAAATAGGTACAGGTCTTTTTGATACTATGTCAGAAAGAATGGACATTGGAGTTGTAAAACACAGCTACAGCTGCAAAAAAATCAGTGAGTTTATGGATTTCATTTTGATACCCCCTATGTGTATGATTAGTTCAATTAAAAACCTTCACATTATGGACATGACCCTCTGGGTAAGTAGAGCAATTCAGCTAGCTAGTGGCAGGGGGAGTGCTCCCTTTGCAGGATCTCTCAATGCAGGACATTTGGTACTTGGTACTTACCATGGGTGGTCCTTGGTACTTGCCTCTGCCAATGTCTACAGATGTTTCATTTTGGATGTTGGAAGTTACACCCCTACATATCTCTTATGGACTGATTTTCCATAAGTACATCTAATGCATGCTTCAATCTGGTGATACCTCTTTAAAAACTTCTTGGGTGCCATATACTGTTTTAAACTGTTTTCCTTCAAGTTTAAATGACTGAACCTTAGCTATTGTATAAGTCAGTGGGTGTCATCTTATCTGCTTTCATGATTTTGTAAACCTTGATCATATATATTTTGATCATATAGAAGTTATGCTTTGCCTAAATAGAGAATTAAAATATTTTCAGTAACAACTCACAAGACATTATTTGAATCCTGAGTATATTTTAGTTTTTTGTCTCTGTACATTTCTAAATGCACTTTGTCCTTCTTGAGATGCAGACATCAGAGCTGCACAAAGTACTTAAAACGTTGGTGCAGCAAGGTCTTTAACAGAGCAAAATAATATCCTCTCTCTTGTTTACCCTTCCCAGTGATATACAATATTTTCTGGGGTTTTTTTGGCTGCTGCTGAACGTGAAGTCACGTTTTTCAGATATGTCAATGTATAGGGACATGACAATTAATATTCAGTGTACATTTAATTCAGGTAGGTTATTAAGAAACAATTGTTAAGGCAATACTGCACAGCTATGACAACCGACAGATTTCTAGGTTTGGGATCACTGTCAGTGACTTTAAACTGGACTGTTGGAAAGAATTACACTACAATTATCTCCTGATTATAACTATTACACTGTAACAATTTTTCAAATAGGTGACCTTCAACCCAGTTGGATTTTTTCCTACTGAATATATCTCTAAAAAAATATTCATAGATTATAATAATACACACACACACAAAAAAAGTCATATAATACGTATATATATTTAAACTAGATTTTATATCTTTACATTTTTTAAATTTAAGTCATTAATTTCACCTGGACAGAGTCATATTAAACATTTTTCTACTGAGTGCTCAACCATGGTGGCATAATTTTAGTGGTGGTCATTACTTGGTATGCTGTATGATACCTATACGTTTTAACTCCTCTGAAAGAGAGCCTCATTGATGATATTATCAGTGTTGTACAAATAATATATAACAATAGCCTAATTTTCTTGTTTATTTTAAACTACTAGCTAATTTAAAACTTTTGCCGGTATCTGTTGTTGTGCATTATTTGGTTTAAATTGTATTTCATTTTTATATTGGGTTTCTTCTGTACCCCCTGTTCCCCTGGAAAATGTAACATCCTGAGGTTTGTCCCTAGTCCTTTTCCCCGCCCATTCTCCCACACTGGAATGTAACCCAACTCTGTTCCACTCCCGCTTTATCCCTGATTGGGTAGTGGCTTGTCCTCACCTCTAGCCCATCCTCTGGATAGAAGCCAGGAAAGCACGTGGATCCTCCCCTCCCCTCCCCTCCCCTCCCCTCCCCTCCCCTCCCCTCCCCTCCCCTCCCCTCCCCTCCCCTCCCCTCCCCTCCCCTCCCCTCCCCTCCCCTCCCCTCCCCTCCCCTCCCCTCCCCTCCCCTCCCCGCCTTATATTCTGTCATGTATAGTTGTGTGTAGTATAGGGACAAGGGGGGTGGTTTCCATTTTCTGTTACAGCTGAGAATGATTAAGAAAGGGTCTAATTTCTTCTTCCAAGTGTGTGCAAAACTTCCAAATGAAACCTTTTCTGATATCTTCTGTCTTTATTTTTGACAGTTCAATTTATCTCTCCTCTCCTCTCCTCTCCTCTCCTCTCCTCTCCTCTCCTCTCCTCTCCTCTCCTCTCCTCTCCTCTCCTCTCCTCTCCTCTCCTCTCCTCTCCTCTCCTCTCCTCTCCTCGCCTCTCCTCTCCTCTCCTCTCCTCTCCTCTCCTCTCCTCTCCTCTCCTCTCCTCTCCTCCTTTCCTCTCCTAATCCTCTCCTCTCCTCTCCTCTCCTCTCCTCTCTCATCCTCTCCTCTCCTCTCCTCTCCTCTCCTCTCCTCATCACTCATCCTCTCCGTCTCCTCTCCTCTCCTCTCCTCAGTCCTCTCCTCCTCTCCTCTCCTCTCCTCTCTCCTCTCCTCGTCCTCTCCTCTCCTCTCCTCTCCTCTCCTCTCCTCTCCTCTCCTCGTCCTCTCCTCTCCTCTCCTCTCCTCTCCTCTCCTCTCCTCTCCTCTCCTCTCCTCTCCTGCTTTTTTTATTTTCTCTCTCCCTTTCTCTATTTCTTGATTGGCATTGATGGTTCCACCATCCAGCCTATCACTCAAATATATAATATTGTGAAATTTTTCTTCAATTTCTAGATTTTCAAATCTGGAACTTGCTAAAAAACCTGAGGCTTTTGCAGATGTGGGTGGTATGGATATTTCTTTCCCAAGTATCCATATGGTTAAACGTCTTCTCCAGACTTTTATCATACTGTGTTTCAGTTATTGCAGCACCCTTTTATGTGGCCTTGCTTATACGAGTCAGAATTCTGCTACAAGGAGTAATTTCTTATCTTTTTATTTTCACCCTGTAATCTATGGTTATTTCACTAGCGTTATCTACTTACTTTAATTTTTCAGCAATAAACATGTAATTCCCATTTTCCCTTTCCATTTTTCCATCAACTATCATTTTCATGAACTCTCACTTTCACTTGACTCATTTCAGTTCTTATCATTCCCTCTTTATAGTATACCTCTACTTTCTCCCAGGCTCAAACACATCCTTTGGAAACATGCTTAGTGAAACAGTCATGCAATTAACCCCTCCATGCACCACTTTGTGATGAACACCATAAAACTGCCAGAAAATAACTGAAACTTCTACAGCACTACCACAGTACAAACATTATTTTCTTCAACAGCATCCTTTGAAAGAATATTATGAAGATTTGTTTTGAAAGAATGAGCAATTTTCCTCTTCTTTTAAATAAGTATATTAATTTTCTTTTCTAATAATTACCTATCTTGAAGAAAAATAGTTTTTTCCTCTTTAGTTGACTGTTATTCATGTAAATGAACCCTTCCTGTTTCACTAGGCACATTAAGTCCTATTTCAGATTTACAGATTACACTGAGATATCTGAGGAAAAAAATCAAAGAGTTCAGGAACACCTGAATATTTATGAATTCAAAATTCAGCTCCTGTAATATGGTGCCCTGTTTGGCTTCCCCTCCATCATTGCATTCCAAAAATGTGATACTACTGATAATTCTGTCTTGATTTTGAAGCACTTGCAAGGGGAAGAGTGTATTTAAATACACTACACCACTGGGGCACTATTTTGTAGCACAAATGATCTGTGCTTGTACAACCATGCAGTTAAAAATATGTATGCAGCAAGTCAAAAGCAAGAGCTCTAAAAAGAGAACCATGCAGCCTGGAGGCAAGTGTCTGAAAACGTGATGGTACAAAACAAAATAGCCTTGCTATGTGTGCTAGTTTCCAGTCATTTGTACCTCACTCAGCCTACAGCAAGACAACAGAAAATGGCACGTACTTTGTCCTATGTTTCAGGAATTTTTTTGTCTCATGATTTAGAAATATAAGAAGATTCTAATATTACTGCACACTAAGATTATATTCTGTCATGTATAGTTGTTTGTAGTATAGGGACAAGGGGGGTGGTTTCCATTTTCTGTTATAGCTGAGAATGATTAAGAAAGGGTCTAATTTCTTCTTCCAAGTGTGTGCAAAACTTCCAAATGAAACCTTTTCTGATATCTTCTGTCTTTATTTTTGACAGTTCAATTTATCTCTCATTTATTCAGCAAACAAAGAATGTTGAACTATGTTTGATTATGACCTGGCAAAGCTGGGTACCTGCTGGCCACCAGAGGTTCATGTCTCCTCTGGAAAATGGGATAACAACATTCCTATCTAGCAAGGTGTTTCTAATCTGGTAAACAATCATGTCTGAGATTTTCACTTGGAGAGAATACAGAATTTTTGCAGTGTACCAGCAAGCCAATCAGAAACCTTCCTTCCCCCTTGAAAATTCACTTTGAGTATTCTTGTGCAGTATATTCCCTTGTCATCTTCAATCAACACATAAATTCTGTATATTTCATCTTGAAAATGAGAAAATTATTAATATGGTTTTTTGCTTGTTTTGGGGTGGGTTTTATCTAGGACTTCATTATTTGCATTACAACACTCCAAAATGACACAGTTTTGGGGATGTGAAGTTAGGTTTATGGGTTTGTTTCAAGATGAGCCTTTTGGCTGGCCCACAAGCCACTTGAAAGTTTCAGACTTGTGACTATCCCATCTTAGAAGAAGCAATTTTGAGAATATTTCCAACAACAGGAAAAGTATTCCAGCTCCTAGATACCCTTTCTGGAAGCTAGAGTAAGCTTAAGGGGTCTAGAAATCTAATGTCAGCGGTACATAAGAATCTGCAAAATAGCTTTGAATTAAGGCTTAAGAGTCCAACAGGAAAAGAGACAACCTCCTTGGTCCTATGCGATTATCCTATCAATTGCGAAGTTTTGCTCTAACATTAATATGCTATGAAATGAAAGGTGCTGAATACGAAGTGCTGAATCTAGCCTTGATATTTCTGATCAGTGGCATTTGCTCATGTCTGGCTGGTAGTTCAACACTGCACATTCAAGCACTGGTTATTTTTGCTAAATCTTGGAATGAAACCCACAGGATGAATCCTTAAATGGACCTGCTCTAACTTTAATGCCTGATTCATTCTCATAGCTATAAGACTTAATCTGGAATTTATTTATTTTGCCCTGATATGTGTACAGAGTTTTGAGTCACAGGTTAGAGATTATATAAGCATTCTTATCTACCTTTTTTGAAGACAGAGGAGAAAATAGAGAAATATCCTAATATGTTCATATTTCTTCTGGTCACTTTTCGGCCTCTTGAAATATTTTCGGAGTTTTCTAAGGCCCAAATCTTCTACTTTTCAAGAGTCTTGAAAATACAAATTAATTACTAGAACAAATAGTTTTCTTGGTGACTATTCAAAGAGTAATGCACAGTTCGCTTGCAGCTACTCAAGCCTGGCCTTTGATGTTCACAATGCTGGTACTCATGGGTTTTGTTTTATATCTTCTTAGTCTCCCAGATATTTAACATGGGATAGGGCTAATACCGTGGCTGTTGTGTGTTGTAAGACAGAATGTGTGCCTCTCCTGAATTGCCCAGTAAGTGCTCCGACTCTTTAAATAGCAGGGTGATCCAGCACGCTATTAAATAGAGAACCGAGGACAGCAAACCTCGAGTTAAATCTTTAAAGGAAAAGTTTTCCAGTTCACTGATTTGATTCCATATTAAGGCAATCTTATGGGTTTTTTGAGAAAATACAATTTGTAAATTTTTCATGCGCAGAGAAACCTCCCTTTACTAATCTGAATGCCTGATTCTTTGTGGTCTTCCTTGTCTTTTATTGATTTATATTACTCTGTATAGTACACTCTATATATTTGTATACTATTCCTCTCTGTTAACTGTCACATTTATGTAACAGTCCTGAAAAAAATATGAAAGTTAATTCTTTGTCTTTATCTTGAGATTTCTTGTTTTCATGAGGGAAAAAGATGTATATACAGCTTTCATAAACATGAAATAGTTATTTCCTTTTTTATTCTTGTACAGATATTAAGATTATGTTGTTCATGACAGCACAGTAATTTACCCTAGGGTGAAATCTTAAAAGCTTGCAAATGGAAGGAAGACTTGAGGAAAAATGGGAAGGCTAAGGGATTTTTTTTATTATTATTATTATTATTTGTTTGGTTTAATCTGTCTTATCTGCTGGTTTATATATTGACATATCCCTCTGAGTTTTCCCCCCAACAACAGGAGACCTAGATAGCACAGCTTCACTCTCACTGAGCCAAAACTAGAGGACTTTCATCTAGGTTGCAAACAGCAGATGTCCATGCATCAGATGTGGAAAATTTTGTCCCGCTTCATAATGACATTTTTTATTGCGATAATTTTGGAGGGTAGAAATCTGGCCAACTATGTGGATGAGTTGGAGAAGACTAAAGAACATTTTTGCAGATTAGGGATTGTGGTCTTTTCTGACAGCTCCGTTAATGAAAAAATAGAGGTAATTTAGAACCAAACGGGTGGTTGAGCTGTTCAATCCTGACTAGTTTAATGAGACAGGGAGATGATTTTTGACAAAGAGGAAGCTGCCAATAACTAAAAACTTTTCTTCAGTCCCTCAGTCTTTTTATGCCATGTGAATTATCATCTGAGGAATAGTGTTTACAAGCCTTTTAATCAATGACAATGAGATTTCTTTTTCAAGCAGATGACATTTTTTCCTCTGAATATATGCCAAAGTTATCTGAAAGAGTGTGTTTCAGAGGTGTTCCAACCAGCTGTTGATAACTAGGTATAAAAAAGTTTGTTCTTTTTCCACAATAATGCATTATTCCACAGGAGTAGAGTCCATCTACCTTACAGGAGTAGTCCACATGTTGCAAGTATAGCAGCTTGATAAAGATGCTAGTCTGATGCTGTGGAGTGATAAATCTGAGGCTTCTGTACTATTCTCAAAATACCTGTAGATACCATTTTAAAGGACGTACAGGAGTATGTGTATTTCTTCCAATATTCTTTTCTTTGTATATTTATGACCTTAACAGTTTGGTGATTATTATCACTCTCCAACTCTACCTCCTTGGCTTGTTTCTTTCCATGTTAGTGTGGTTGTTGACTTGCTTTCTCAAATTGTCTCTGTTTGCCTTTCTTTCTTTCCTTTTGTAAATCACAGACCAGAATACATTCCATTTAATTTTCACAGATGGCATCTTTGATTTACTATTTATCAGAAAAGAGAGAAGGATTTATGGCTCTGAATCATAGAGCAAAAGAATTATCCGAGTTGGAAGGGACCTTAAAGACCATCTAGTTCCAGCCACTAGAGAAGAACTAAACTATTGCTGGAATCCCAATTCTTCCTCATTTTTAATCTGAATAATTTTTTTCAAAAATATGGACAATTTTGCTTCTGGACCATATCCTAATAGCTGTTCAGGACACTCACAATAATCATACATATTTAATGTGTTTAAATTATTGTCCAAATACATGTAACAAGTACTTCTTGCTTATCATGGGAAATTTAATGCATAATTATTTAGTTTTGTGACACTATTGAGCAAAACAACAACAAAATATATTATTGCACATTTTATTTCAAACAAAGAATATTTCCTTTCCAAATATACACAGTAAAATTTCTGTCACAGTGCAATCAGAACAGGAGCATCTACTCATTAAAAATACATCTTTATTAATACAATAATTGAGTTTTATCATGTAAATGCATCCATGTCACACAGAACTGTAGTATATCATCATGTAAATTTATTTCTATCACAGTTTCTTCTTTCAGAATATGATTTCAGAGTTGTCATCTGACAGGGCTGATTTTTGTGTCCTACTATTAGTGATGTTTTCATGTAGGGACAGTAAACTCAGAGGTTTTTTTTCTCAAGACTCATATTTATGACTCAGGTTTTCTATTTTTGAGCTTTGGAAAGTGGCTGTGGAAAAGTCTCTAAACTTATTTGCTCCTTTCTTAGCAAACACTATGAAATTATTCTACCTGTGTTCATCTTCCCAAAACACCAATGCAGTAATTCCAGCTTTTTCTATACTGATGTTTTACAATGATTGTTCCTTCTCCACAGGATGACTGAAACTATTTGCTGATATAGTAACTGAACTGGCAGATTTAAAATTTCCAAACTTTCTGTGTAATATTTGCATAGCAACCTGGGAGCATTTACCTTTCTTTTGTCCCTGAATTGAAGTAAAATCTACTGAAACCATGTAGGAAATACTTAAGATGCTGTGGTGATTTTTTTTGATATAATGATAATTAACTGGAATTTTAAAATACCCCAACAATGGTGACTTGAATTTTAATTCAAAATAAAACCTCTTACTTCTGTGAAATGAATATCAAAAATGATTAATGTGTGAAACATAGAATCCAAAAATCCTCCCAATAAATTGTCAAAGAAATGCTTTCAGAACACACCTCCATAAAAAACCCAAAACTCCCAACACAGAGATAAGAATAACATAAAAGTAATTGCATGATTGCAATATTTTATCTTTTGGATATCATATTGCATAATTTATCTTTTTAAAAAACAAGATACTAAATGTGTGACAAGTTCCATTGGGAAACTAAACCCATGATTATTTTGATCCATAAAGTATAGCATATTCTGAGGGTTTATGTCTCAGAACCTGACACAAAGCAAGTATCAAAAGGGTACCACTAAACCAGCATTTAAGGCGTTGTTCTGAGTTCATACACGCAGAGCTAGTGAACAGATGCTGGTAATGAGCTGCTTCAGAGGGTCAGAGACCACACAGCCAGAACTTGCAGCAAGCTCATAATGCACATGTGCTTGGTTCCCTGAATATTTTCCTCCTTCCATTTCTTTCAGTAGCATTTAACTGTAGATATATGTGGCTGGACTATAGCTTAAGAAAAACAGTGCAAAAAAGGGACATGTTTCATGATGATAGTGAATCTATTCAAAATCCTTAGCATAGCAGATGACTGAAAAGTGTTTGAATCCTTTAATATCTGTGAGGTCACCATCAGAACACTGGAAAATACAGAAATAATTTTGTAGATGTTACAGTAGAAATGCATTCCTTTTAAACTTAGGAAAAGGGGAAACAGAGGCCAATGTGGTTAAAGGATATAAAAAGTTAGTATAAGTAATAAGCAGAATGTTTTTAAGTAACAAACAATCTGGAAAGGGCAAACATTGGGAATCATAAAAATGTTAAAAACTAAAAGGAAGGAGCAAATGTAGAATTACTGAGCATAGTTCAACCACCTATAAAGGTTTTTTGAAATAAAGTATACTTACAGTCAGCAGCAGGCAAGTAAAATAGTCAGAGAAATAAGAAAATTAACTAGTAAATAGCTATGGAAATTCCAGCAGAAGAGACAAAGCAATGGCATATTTCATAATGCCTTTTTTTTTTTTTTTTCCCCACAAGTGAGAGGATAAAACAAGTAGATATGCAAAACACGTATCTAAAATTAGGATTGTTTCATCACAGAATAGAATAGAGTTGGAAGGGACACAGAAGGATTATGGAAGTCCGACTCCTGGTCCTACACGTGACAGCCACAATAAGGCATAATGTGTGCCTGAGAGCATTGTCCAAGAGATTCTTGGATTCTGTCAGGCTGATGCTGTGATGATTTCCCTGGGGAGCCAAGGAAATCCAGTCACCCTCTGGGTGAAGAACGTTTTCCTAATATCCAATCTAAACCTCCCTTGACGCAACTTCATGCCACTCCCTCATGTTCTGTCACTGGTCACCACACAGAAGAGATCAGTGCCTGCCCCTACTCTTCCCCTCACAGGGAAGTTGTACCTGCAGTGAGGTCCCCCCTCAGTCTTCTCCTTTCCAGGCTGGACAGACCAAGTGACCTCAGTCACCCCTTGTGTGACTTACCCTCCCTTTCACCATCCTCCTTGCCCTCCTCTGCACATCCCTCAAATAACTATGTCTTTTTTGTATTGTGGCACCTAAAACTGCCCCCAGCACTTGAGGTGACCCTAGATAAGTTTTGGGTTAGGAAAGAAGGAAGGTAGTTATCATGTCATAGGTAATTCTGTGCAGTGCACCAAGAGTTTCATCTAGTTTCATATAGGCGCCCTGTCGTTTCATAGTCATATTTTATTGAAGATACTATTTTTTGGAGTAACTATCACAGAATTACAAATTATTCTGAGTTAGAAGGGACCCCCAATGATCACAAAGTCCAACTTCAAGTTAATGGCTTGTACAGGGATCAAACCTGTGACCTTGACATAAGAGCACCATGCTCTTACTTTAATGATGGATTTTTCTGATGAAATGAAATGGAAAAAAAATTCAATAATGCTATCAGATTGATAAAGAATCTATACCTTCTTAAACCACTCAAAGATATCACATCAAGCGCTGATTATTTGATATTCAGCAGAAGAATTACATTTAACTGCTGGAAATATATCTTTTTGCTTCTCACAGTTATTTAAAAGACTTTTGTGCTTGGAAAAGAAGGTGCAGATATTTTTAAAAATACTTCAAACCACTTTTTTCTTTGTTGTATTTCTGTCCTTGATCCTAAGGCTTAGCCAAATTTGGTTTGCATGTATTTTGAAAAGCCTAACAATGCAGTTGCGTCTTGTCGCAAAAAGATATACTTTATGACCAGTGAGTGGCCTAGAAACCCAGGCTCCCAGGGTATAAATGGAGATTACAGTGCAGGAAACAGCAGTTCAGGTCTGAACTGGACCAGAATTCTGCACTGCGCAGTCCTTTAGCAACCTGGAAGGGACGTTAACAACATGTGGTAGGCTGCGGGCACTCACTTGATCTAATGTGTAGATACTGTAAATCTCTTAACTGTTTCTGTGTAGGATTCACAGAACAGGAGCTTACTCAAAGTCTGTCTTGGAATGTTTGAAAGGAGAAATTATCTTTCTGGCCCCAAGTCCTGTTCCAGTTGCAAGGGCCAGTACTCTAAGGCAGTGCAAAGCAGATGTCTGGAGAGTATACTCACAGCACGTGGACTTCTGCAAGGTTAAACATGGTGCATGAAAGGGTGGAACAGAACTTATTAGATTACAACCATTCAAGTATCTGCTTAATATAGCAGTTGACAATCAAGTCGATTCCTCTGACTTCTGCCAGGCATTACATGAAATAGGTTAGTTCCTTCTTATATATACTAAAGTAAGAAAACCACTGTAATTCTATTGCTGACTGATGTGAGTACAGCTGACTTTTTATATCTCTGATGCCCTGTTTTCCTGTATTCAGATTTCTTGTTTTGGGATAAACACCTACTGTACTATTGCAAATACAACATTTGCATAGATAGACTTAAGGCAGAATATATGCAGAATATTTCAGAAAAAGGGATTCAATTCAAGCAATTTTTCTTTGTAGTGAAAGATTGATCTCATGTCTTGGAGTGCAGGAACTCTGATAGTGCCATTACATATTTTCACTCACAGGACATAGCACAGTGTCATATTTGTATGTTTGAACTGGAGCTACTTACCACTAACAGCTGACATACCATCTTGTTGCTTTTCTTCAATTTTCACTGCCATGTGAAGAAAAATTCCACATTTTACCTGATAGAAACTTAAATATATCATTATCTGGTTTTCTTTCTCTACCTTCTCTCATGAAGGATTTGACTATCACAAAAATCATATTACAGGGCAAGTTAGCGTAATCCTTTTTCTTAAATTGTCAATTACTGAACATTTGGCAGTGGCTTCATGTAATATTAGGGAAACAGTCATAGAAGGATTGGGTTTTTTCTCACAGAATGGAGTCCAGTGTTGTTTCTGTAAAAAATACTATTTTCAATCAAGGCAATAATTTTTGCTAGGAAAAAAAAATCATTCATGGGGGATCATCTGAAGTTTTCTGGAAGACAGTACCAGATGTTTTATCTAATGCAGTATCACAGTTTACAAAAGTTTCTCCAGCCTATTGGTTGGGATAATGTTTTTTACGCTCTAACAGTTTGTTTTGTCCAATCCATCAAACAAACATTTGTATTTTATGTGGTGCTGCTTCCAATATTACAGTCATATAAATGAAATATGTCACCAAGTGATGCAAACAGGTGTTGGATCTTATTCATAACCACGCTAAATATTTTTTTTTTAATATTTCAGAGTTGTACTATTTAATATTTTCATAGCACTTTCCATTCTGTGGCCTCTAAAGGCTTAAATTTCCTACCCAGGAAAGCAGAAAACACAAGGTAAATGAAGAATCAGAGGTAACATTCTCTTTTAAAATCTTTCCTTTCAGTTTGTAGAAGGCTGATGACCTCTTTGGATATGTATGAAAAACTAAAAGACAATGGATGATAGCCTACTTAGAATTTTTTTTGTCACTTTTAAATGTAAAGTTTCACTAGTCTTGGTGGTAATGGAGTCTGGGTTCATTACACATGGGAAGTACCATTCCTGCAAAATATTGCTCAATTTGAAATGTGTCTAGAATGTATTTTTAAAAATAATCTTTCATAAGAAATAAAATCTGGTTTACTTTTACAGACTTTTTTTCTGCCTTCTGTCATTATGTGGAAAAATGTCAACCATTTCTGAAAGCTTAGCAAACTTAAAATTTGTGCACCAAATAAATATATCTCTTTCCAGTCTGTCCAGAAGATTTGATCCTGGTTAGCTATGTTGTAGAAGCTTCTTTTTTCTAAATCCGCCCACTTGATTTTTATCCTGTTCTCTTTGGAAAGAAAATAGTTAACAAAAAGTATGCACAAGCAAGGAGTCATCCACTACCACATGTCTACTCTAAAGTCTTAATTTCTCTGCAGAATATTTATTTGAAGTAAGATTAATTTAGTGCCTAGGGTCTTAATTTAGTAGGATGCTAAGTTGTTTTCTATCTTGCCACAGATGATCATGATTTGAGCTTGTTCTGTTCCCACGTTCAGTTAGAAGTGACTTGTAGCTTATTGCCCATTTCAGCAAAAAATGCCCCAGCACATTCTTAGTGGAGCAGAACTTCCTGGATGAAATCTAGTCATCCATTCTAAAATAAAATAAAATAAAATAAAATAAAATAAAATAAAATAAAATAAAATAAAATAAAATAAAATAAAATAAAATAAAATAAAATAAAATAAAATAAAATAAAATAAAATAAAATAAAATAAAATAAAATAAATCAGAGAAAATTTTGGAAAGGTTTAGCCCTGTGGCTTGACTCTATCTGCAATTTCAACACAATATCTATTTTCCCCAAAATACCCCAGCCAAATGCTATAAGCAAGAATCCCCCACCTACCATTTAAAATTACATACGAAGGACAATTCCTAGACAAGAAGTCTAATAGCATGTAATAATAAATAAAGCAACAGGATGTCTAATTACTTGATCAACATATGATTGATAATCACCTAAAATACTCTCTTGTACTTAAGGTTTGTAGAATCTATCCAGAGTTTTAAGCATTTTCATGAGGCATTTTCATCAAAATTAGAAAAAAAATCTGTTTGTTGATGTAGTTTAGTATTCCGCCAGACAGACAGATGGAGTCCTAGTATAACATCATGTTTTCCACCTCTTTTTAACAATCCTGAATCTCAAAGAGTGCATACGACACATGGAGAAAGGACTAACCTACTTCATATCAGTGAATTCTCCTCTTTGTTTAATGGACCTGGCATTTATTGCACCGCTGAAGCTTACTGAGCTTATGTGCAATGGCAGCATGCTAATATATTGCCTCTTAAGTCAGCATCAAGTAAAAAAAGTATTGGACATTTTTTCCCAACCCAGTCAATACATGCTTGTGATTCTGGGGCCATGGGATAATGCGCCGGCTTGAAAGGCAAAACCAGCGAGAAACTCTAGTCAGAAAAAACAATTCAATAGGAAAGAAAAAAAAGGTAAAGTAAAATAAAATAAAACACATGCAATAGTACAAAAGATCACTGACAGAGTCAGAATACAACCTGAAACCGTGGTGGTAGCAGTCCAGATGAAGTGGTCTTGTTGAAGCAGTGTTCCCACAGAAAGGTCTGGTAGCTCTTGCCCTCTGGGAATCCAGTGGGTAAGGCTGCCTGTGCTGTCCCAAATCCCAGATTATACCCAGGTGGGAATGCTTGGCTCCTCCCCCTAGGCGGAGCATCTCACAGTGGGCTGATACCATTCTATGAGTCTTGCAATGGGTTCTTGATTGCCCATTAA
The DNA here is from genome assembly GCF_015227805.2 of Hirundo rustica. Taxonomy (NCBI): domain Eukaryota; kingdom Metazoa; phylum Chordata; class Aves; order Passeriformes; family Hirundinidae; genus Hirundo; species Hirundo rustica. Next base: position 62,377,904 of record NC_053488.1, on the reverse strand, counting down.
ACAGAGATAGCTCCTGGAGGGAGTTATCTATGAGTCATGCAGCAGGGCATTGATGGCCCATTAACAGAAGATGGTCTGGAGGGAGGGGGCAAGGGAAACAGTGCCCAACCTAGTTTCAATAACTCATGTAGATGGTGATAGAATACATACTTTGGGCACATCTTACTTTGCAATCTAGGACAGATAGCCAGTCTATTCTCTAGCTGTTCTTTACTACGGTAATTATTCACTAATTCTACCAGACTTCTTGTTGAATAACCTTTAGTGGCCTCCCAAAGATTCACAAGCTTGAAATGCACATTGGGCTGAGAGTAAACACCTCAGAAAAGTTCATGTGTTTAACTAGCTATGCTTCTTGGAGCACTGGCAGCAATATTGGGAAGGTATTTTAAGAAACATGCTGACACATAAACCCCCTTACTTTTTTCCTCATTTTGTAAATCCCCTACTATTTGGTCTCAAAAATAAATAGCCACTGATTTCCATTTGACATCCTCTCTTCTGTTGTTGTGCATTATTTTGGTTTTATATTGTATTTCATTTTATATTGGGTTTTGTAATGGCTTCTTCTTTACCCCCTGTTCCCATGGAAAATGTGTCACGAGGTTTGCCCCTGCTCCTTTTCCCCACCCATCCTCCCACACTGGAATGTGATCCAACTCTGTTCCACTCCTACCTTGTCCCTGATTGGGTAGGGGCTTGTCCCTGCCTCTAGCCCCTTCCCCCTGGATAAAAGCAATGAGACCAGATGGAATTTCTCTTTTGGCTCTTGGGACGGGGAATGGACTGGGCTCCGGACCCTGCGGGGGCAGGACCACAGACTGAATAAAGCTGTGATTTCCCCCTGGACCAAGGGCAGAATCTTTCCTTTTGCCATCAACAGATGCCTGCTCTCTCTAAAGGAAAAGGTTCCAGCCCAGCCTCTCTGGAATCTTTGAGGCCTTGAGGATAAAATCCTTCCAGCTCTGGTTTCTCTCTCAAGCTAGCCGAGGCAAAAATGGAGCCAGGCCTCCGAGAGAGAGAGAGACACGGCACTCTTCCCTAACAGACTGCTGCTGTTTGCCTTTTTCATACTCAGGAATTAAACAGGAGTTGTGTGTTTTTCTGCTTCAAAACAGAACAGAGAAACAAATGCTTCATTTGGAGTCAGATAGATTCTTTAAAGACAAATAAATGGCCAGTTTCTTGAAAGGACAGCTGCTTTGAAGAATACAAGAATTAAACTTTATCCTGAAAATTGCTGTTGGTTTTGAGTGGTTTGGGGTTTTTATTTTATGATGTAAGTATTTTTCTCCTGAGCCTCTTCCTTTTATATCAGATTTAGTCTTGCCAGTGGTCTCCATCACTTAAATTCTAATATAATTCCTTCTCTCTCCAGAGGGTACAAAAATAAATATAAACTTCAGAATATATATTTTTAATTTAGACTAAAGATAAGAGGAAAGGGAGGAAGAGTACCACAATCTCTCCTTAGCAGAGAAGTGTTTAATCTAAAGACTGAGCTGATGGGAAGAAAAGCCATACTACAGACTTGATAACTGTAATTTCTGTTTGAGTAAAGACATATGTAACTAAGACAGAGACAAGAGCTCTCTTATTTCACTCCATCTGTGATTCAAACTCACAACTAATTCTGAGTACTATGCAAAAAAAATTCAAATAGTTTAGTCAGTATCTGGCAGACACCTTCAGTTTCTGACACAAAAGGACATAGGAGAGACTGATGATGATATCGGCTGTGCTATTTCTTTTCTTCTGTATTATTTAAAGTGTGTGAATTTTACTAATGACACACCTGTAGATCCAGATTGTTAACTCTTGTAAATTGCTTTTATTATTATGCTTGGTGGGAAAAAAAAAAAAAAAAATCAAAGTTAGAGGGTAATGTTAACCTATATATAAAGTTTCAAAACTTTTCCCACCATTTCCCAAAACAAATTCCCACCATTGAGTTGTAAATTAAGCAAATTGCATTTGAATGAGAATTTTCTGTCAAATTCTACTCTGTCCCAAGAGTGCTTGCACTTTTTCTTATATTTTATTCTTTTCTTTTTTTTTTTTTTTTCATTTTCAGGGGAAAGAGGGTAAATATGTCTGGCAAGAAAGGATGGAGAATTTCATTCTGAGTGATAACCAAGTGTTTGTTTTCTCCCAGCTCTCAATCTGCCTATCTGACTAATTGGTGTGACATTAAAGAGGTCTTAAGACAAATGGATTGTGAACCTACTTCAAAGATACTAAAATTGGAAGGGGAAAAGGGGACAGAATCTGCTTTTGATTTCTGGTATGAAGGAAAGAATTCAAGAAAATGACAAAAAGACTCTTGGCTTTGAATTCTCTTTACTTGCAGGGTACTTTATAATAAAACATCTGGTGGAAAGAAATTTCTATTTTTCATTAATTTCTAGTATACAAGTATTTACTGAGATTCTAAAAGACACATATTTCTATCTTTAATGTTCTGCAATATCAGTTAGCTTTCTCAGTGAATATGAGCACCTCATGAGATATCAGTTTGTTTTTTTAAAATATTTAAATATCTTTTAGACCTGTCCCAGTAATACATGTATTATTTCTTGATGTATTCTTGACGTTTAAAATGCTTTGAGGTTGATTATTGTTATTAACATTATTATCATCATCATCATCATCATTATTATTATTATTAACATTGATTATTTGGATGTATGTTCAGTGTGTGATTCAGCTTCCATATGCTTATAGTGTTAGGCTTTTGCAGAACACAAAGCTCTGTAAAAACAAACACAATTTTTTTTTTTATGTGATGCTGCTATTGTGACAACATGTTGGAAGGGATCTGTCTTGGCAGAAGACAATAATAATGGTCTGGAAGTGTGGGAGCTTTGGCTGCGGAAAAATTAGAAAAAGGTATACCCTTACTCTGTGTAAGAGCAAGGAAAATATAAATGTATTTTTCTTGTTCATTAGTTTATTCAAATGATATTCATATTCTAGAGTTACTTTAAAAGAGGACTGAGAACTATAATGGAAAATATAAATCACATAATGACAGAATCATTTAGGTTGGAAAAGACTTCCAAGTCCATTGAATTCAGCCTTTGGCCACTACTTTGTCAACTAGAGCATGACACTAAATGTTACATCCAGTTCTTTCTTCAATATCTCCAGGGAATAGGGGCTCAACCACCACGACTTCCCTGGGTGATTCCAGTGTTTACAACTCTTTGCACAATTAAATTCCTCCTGATGTCCAACCTGAACATCTCCTGGAACAGCTTGAGGCCTATGTTGCTCACTCGCCCGGAAGAAGAGACCAACCCCCCACCTGGCTACAGCCTCCTTTCAGGCAGTTGTCTCCCCTGTCAGAGCAGCCAGGTCTCCCCTGAGCCTCCTTTCCTCCAGGCTAAACACCCCCAGCTCCCTCAGCTGCTCCTCAAGGACTTGTGCTGCAGGCCCTTCACCAGCTCTGTTGACCTTCCCTTGGACATTTCTAGCTCCTCAATATCTTTCTTGTCATGAGGGGCCCAAAACTGAACACAAGATTTAAGGTGAGGTCTAACCAGTGCTCAGTACAATGGGATGGTCACTGCCTGGCCGCACTATTTTTGGTGTAACCTAGGATGTCATTGGCCACTTGGGGACACGGCTGCCTCATGTTCACCCACTGCTGACCATCACCCCCAGCCTTTAGCACTGGAGCTGTTGTGACTGAAGCGTCAGCCTGGAACTTTGCCTTGCTGACCCTCATCTATTTGGCCTGAGCCCTCTGACCCGGCTTGTACAGATTCCTCTGCAGAGCCTTCCCACTCTCCAGCAGATCAACACTCCCACCCAACTTAGTGTTGCTCATGAACTTACTGAGGATACTTTTGATCATCTCATGCATATTACTGTCAGTAAATCTATCAAACTGTCAGTAAATCTATCAAACAGGACTGGGCCCAACAGTGGTTTCTGTCAAACGCCATCACTGGATGGATTCACCATCACTCTGTTTTTTCAACCAACAAAGATTATGCCTGTCCTAGCTCTGGGCTGACAGCTTTTCATGAATGCAGTAGGAAAACTGCATGGACACTGCAAGTGTCCATGGTTTTTCTGAAGTTCAGGTAGACAACGACCACAGCCGTCCCCTCACTCTTCAGGTGAGTCACCTGGTCATAAAAGGAGACCGGGTTGGTGAGGCAGAGCCTGCCTTTCCTAAACCTGTGCTGGCTTTGATGCTGGCCCGTCAGTTGTGCCCTACGTGCTGGGTGATGGCAGTCAAGATGATCTGCTCCATAACCTTGCTGGGCACCAGGTCAGGCTAGCAGGCCTGTAGTTCCCTGGATTCCCCTTCTGACTCTTCATGTTAGATGGGTGTCACATTGGCCAATCTCGTCACCTGAGGCCTCCACAGTGAGAAGGACTGATGGTAAATAATGGAGGGTGGCTTAGTAAGCTCTTCCAGCAGCTACCTTAGTACCTTTTGACGAAGCTGCATCTGCTCCCAGTGTCTGAATGGTTCAGCAAGCCACTATCTGCCTCTTCTTGGATTACAGGGGGTCCAGTCTGCTCCCAGTCCCTGTCTGCCAGCTAAGGCAGCTTGTTGCCCTGAAGTTAATCAGTCTTACCGTTGAAGACTGAGACAAAGTATGTGTTCAGTACTTCAGTTTTTATTTAAATACAAATGGATGTGTCTGAAGAAGTGGGGCCCCGTGGTATGACCATATATCAGTGCTGATACTATGAAACCTGAAACTGGAATATAAGAGACGATATATTTGAATAAAAGTTAGTGAGCTTGTGGGGAAATAAAATTATGTCTGGCAGACTTTTAAAATTCCTCACAAGATGAGCTGCTGGCTAGTTAGGAATGTGAGTGCAGAAAGCTTGCAGGTCAGTGCCTGGTTTCAAACGTTGTCTGAAAGGAGAAGCCTGCTTTGGCAACACCAGCAGAAGTCACAATGGTTGACTTTCATTTGAAAATTTCAGAAACTTTTGTTGAGCATCACTACTGACGTTTGTCATGATGTTTCCATCAATCTTCCTTCCATAATGTTTTGGAAGGACTTCTGAAGAACACGGTAACTAAAGCTCCAAGTGGAAAATCCCATGGAGACAAAGCCACGGCAACGACTATATCTGTTTGCTTTGTTCTGTGTGGTACCGCTGTAAGATATGTAGCATAGCTCAACCCAGTTTTAGTAATTACAGTTTACTGAGGATGAAAGGCTTTGAAAAAAACCAGATTTATAGTTCTCACCATACAAAAACATATATGTGTGTTCGCACACAGGGATGTATGACTGGAATTCATGGATATTTTTTTCCAGATAAACTCTGGGAATTTTAAAACACTTGCTCTTTTTCTTTCACTCACAGTCCTTTCAATCCCTCTATAAGTTTTGTGGTTTCAACACTGTTATTATGCTAGTTTCCAGTAAGTATGACAAACTGTTCTAATTAAGTAATTCAAAACAACAGTTTGATTACAAATATATGTGTAACTAAATATGTGCTTAAATTAATTTTCCACTGTTTTTTTTGTGAAAGTTAGATGGCTTCAATCATTCTAAGTGTGATTTAGGAAAGCTGGAGTTGTTGGAACCCACTGTTTTGTGACAAGAGGATGCATTCCTTGTTTATTGAAATATAGTGCTGGTAATATGTATTTACAAGGAATATATCCAGTTTGTTGAAGTTTAATTCAACTAGCATAAATATTTTACATAATAATGCTGAAAATATTTTAACTTAAGGAAGTGGATATCCTGTGAACTTTCAAATGTAAAAGACCTTGCTTATTAATTTAAGAATTTAAAATACTTATTTGTTTGGCACTTACCGCACGACACAATTATTTAGGTATTCCTGTAAAGACCTACTAATGTTTTCAGTATCTTTTTAAAACATATTTTAAATTTAACACTTTAAATTTGAGATATCTTTTTAAATGTACTTAATAAATTATTTTGTTTTTGCAAGTATGGTGTTTGATGATACAGTTTTCTGAAATCAAGATTCTAGACATAAATCTAAATTAAAGCTTGCTTAGATATCAAGTGGAAGATGAGAAGGTCTGCAAAAACAATTTAACCTCAGCATGGCAGAAATTAAAGTAAGGATCATTAATGTGCTGTAGAAATGGCTGGTTTGATTTCAGTGTTCAAGTTCCCTGTTCTTTATTTAGGGATAAGTAGGCATCTGTGGGGCTGGTCCTCCACAGTTCACTTGCTAAACTGGGAGGTATTTCATCTTATTCTCTACTTCTTGCTATAAATTCAGTGATTTTCTCCAAGCAGCACTTCTCTCAAATAGGAATTCAAAATATCAACGATTTCAGAAAAAAAGGCATACATACAAGATGCTTATCCCACTTTCATTCAGACAGAGAAAGAAATTTCTGTCATCAGAGCTGTCCTTTTGTCTGAGGATATCCAATCTCCTTCTGGGGCAAGTCTTAGGTTAGATACCTGGTCTTTCAATTTCTTCCTGAGTTTTAAAGGAGCTGACAGCAGCTCTGTTCTCAAACTCCCAGCTGAAATCCGTATAATTTTGTATGGTATAAACAGAACAGACAAAATTATTTTTCTAAAACCAGTAAGGCAATGATCCGAGGTCTTTACTCACAGGAAAGAAATGAGCAATTGTTTTTTGCTATATAGTAATATTTTAAACTGATCCACTGTACTGCCATTTGCAGCTCCAGAAACAGAAGTACTTTCTTTCCAAAGCTACTCTATCAGACAACAGAGTCTCATTTCTTCCCCTCCTTGGCACTCACTGAGCCTGCTTCAAGGCCCAAAGTGCAAAAGTGCTCTGCCAGATCACCCTTTGTAGGCCACCAGGATTCAGGTGCAACTTCCCAAATGCTCTTCTCAGAAACAGAGAATGAGGGTCCTTCAGATTTCATCTTGGTTGCTAGCACACTCCCTGGCTGCTATCATTTACTGCCACTTTATACCTGTCCAATGAGGTCAACCAACCCAGCTTTTAGTTTACAACATCATGTCCTTACTAACGAAATCCTATCTTCTTTTCCTGAAAAAATAAGAAACCCCCATAGATACCAGAATTACCTGTGAAAAATTTGTCAGAGAGCAGACAAAAGCAATATTTCTAAAATGGTAAATACAGCTTCTTAAGGAAAAAATATATATTCTTGCTTTTGTTGAAAATGAGGATGTCTTTAGACAATTACACTAGTAATTCAAGAATATCCTCAATTCTGCCTTTTTATAATACACATATTTCTACTTGGTGCACAAATACTATATAGAACAGTTCTCTGGAAATCTAACAGCAGATGGAAACTTGATCTGTGCATGACAGACAGAAGGCAATATATTTTAATATTTTAATGAAGTTTCACCTCTACAGATTTCAGGAAAACTTTGCTTTATCAAAAATAATTCCAAAGACATTCTTGATCTGTTCTCATCTGAGTACCCTTTGTAACATCAACTCCAAGGTATATGAACTGTGGAAAGGAGTCCAGAAGTCACTCTGAGGGCTCTGAGGGTTGCAGGAGGGCTCTTTAGAGTTTCACAGAGAAGACTCCTAAGATCATAAGGAGGTGATAGCCATAAGATTTTACAGCCTCAAGAGCAGGGCAATGACCTGCTTCTCATAGTTAGTATTCTGTTCTGTATATTATTCAGTATTTGATATAATGCATTCATAGATAGCCGGTAATTTTGATCTAAAGTACAAGCTTTTATTCAATAAAACTGTTAGAGATTATAGCTTAGTTTTTGTAGCTGAATGAATTCAATTTTTAGACAAGATTAGAATTTATATATAAAATGAATCTTTATCTTCAGTTGAGATGAGGTAACATGCAACAAAATTTTATACACTTTCTGAGTAAACCTTCTCAGGTCTTGACAGTGGAAGGAGTATTTTACATGCTGGCTGAAATAACATGAATATGTTGGACATCTTCCAAATAATGACATGCCATTGTGTCTGGTTCTGTCCCCACACCGGGCAGGAGCTGACCTCCGGCTAGCTCGGGTCAACCCAGCCACAGACGGTCCCAGTTCGTTTCGGCTTCTCGGCTTAGCAGCTGGACCCAATAGTGTCGTGACAGCCAACAGCAGCAGAAGAGAAAAGGCTGGCTCTCAGCTTAGCAGGTTAAAAGATGTTTATTAGCTCAAGAGCTGAGGAGCAGAGAGAGAGCTCTGGGCGAGAGCTGAGCGGCTGAGAGAGTGAGAGAGTTCCTCCGCCACCTCATAAGCGAGGGAGGGGTTCCAGGGAGGATACAACAAGACAACAAATCAGGGGATTCAGGGGGTAACAAGGTGTTCCCACCCCCAAGCCTTGGACCACTAAAATCCAGAGCTAAAGGAATTCCCCCCAGGGGACCTATCACCTGAAGCCCTCTCCCTGAGATTTCGCACCCTGGGAGCGTTCCTCAAAGTGATAGACAGGCTGCCCCAGAGAGGGGGGGCGTTGGGGCAGAGGGGATGTTACAAGTGAGGTGAGGAGTGGGAGGACTGACACAAAACACCTTCTTATACAGACAACACAAAAAGGGTTACAACATTGGGGATACAGTGAAATGAAAGATAACATAAACTTCTTATAAAAACCTAATAAAACAGTTCTGCACCACTACAACTAAAGAGTGTCAACCAGCCAAATATTTAAGAATAATAGTTGGGTTGACAGACTTTCTTCTCACACTTAGAGACTACTCTCAACTTTTGAACCTATCAGGGTTTTGCAATAGAACCCAAATTATTTGACAACAGACAAAAATACAGACTATATACTTAGTTTCATAAAATTTTGTTTCCTATTTTAAAGAATATAATAATTTCTAAAGGATGCTTCCTCCATATATTATTGTAAAAATTAGCCAGCTCTTTAAGAAGGACATTAACCAAGGGCTAGACTGTTCACCCACTAGTAGGAAATGTTAGTTGGAGTAGGCCATGAAGAAACAGGTTAGTTTTATCCTGTTGATAATGTATTGATGCAAAACAATGTTTAAGCTTTTGCATGACTGGCAAATTGTAAATCCTGGATTTTAGAAATTTCAACACTGAAGGTAAGGGAAAAGAGAGTAACAAATTGTTAATATTCATTTTCACTCATTTCCACACAGAGTATTTGCCAGGTGTGACTCAGACATGAGTCTGTGGCCTCTCAAATAGCTGTGCTCTCAAAAGTTAGGAATCTCAGTGTCTATTCCTAAGGAAGCCCAGAAGCCCTGCTCCAGAAGGAAGAATCTGTATCTTTGGGTGCCTACTTCACAAGGTGCTCAAGTCCTCCTTGCAAGTCCAGCACACCTCCTGGGGCCAGCATACACACAGCCATGGAAGACTATGTCCCCTCCTGTCCCAGGTGGCCTCAGGAGTTGATCCTCTTTTTTTTTCCAGTGTATCCAGTACATGGCTTTTATCAGACAAGGCCTATCCCAAGTCCATAGGGGACTTTTCAATAGACAGAGGGACTGAGGGATTTTGGAGCTGTCTTGAAACTTTAAAAATGCCAGTTGGCAATTTGCAAGTGTCAGTTAAATAGGTATTCAAACCTTGTGAGGCCTTGAACCCAGATATCAGAATTTCTTGCTAGGAATTCAAAGCCCTGTGTCTAATCCCTCCTCTAGTGTTTTATTTCCACAGGAACAGTAAGCAATCCAAAACACAATTAAGACAGTGAATATATTTTAACAAGTACTAACTAAAAGTCATTGTAAATATAAGAACTTAAAACTCTGACTCACATAATTTATCATACTTATCTTTTGTAAGGAAAAAATTAACAGAAACCAAGTTATGAGTTATCAAGACTTCTAAAGTTTGATTTGGCAGTGATTTGGCACTGCTGCAGAAAAAGAAAGCTGAGTCACTTTAGTCCAAATGATACACAAGAAAGCCATAGCAGTTAATTCTGCACAGAAATTTTTTGCACCTTGACGTGAGATTCTCCTTGTTGTGTCGGTACATATATAAAGTCCTGTCAAAGATGATGTCAAATCAAAGAGATGATATTTTACACTTACCTCTTTTTGTTGTACACTTTATACTCTTCTTTTACTCCTTAGCTTGGCGAGGGCAAAGACTTAGAATTTATGACATGCAAAAAACAATTCAGCTATAATAAACTCCTGCACCATAACAACAGACCTACCAGCTTCAAAAGGCATCATCATATAAAAGCTGAGGTTTGATAAAAATTTAAACACTTCAGAATAAATGATCATTGGAGAGGATCATGGGAATGGGAATGCATTTTTCCTCGCTTCTTCAATAAACACCCACAATAATTACATCCTTCCCATCACAGAAAACAGAAGTGAGTGTCAAAAATCTTAAACAAGACAAAAGTTACAAGTTTCTGTTTCTCTCTCTACTGATTGAGCCTGCATAGATAAATTATTCCCTTATGCAACCTGCACAACAAGGACTTGTGCCTTGACTTGGGGGTAACCTGTGAGAACAGAGCAGTCAGTCCAGTCTAAGAACACTCTTAAAAATCTGCTTCACCTGATGGGCCTTGAGATCTCAGATCCTTGGCTTCTATACCAACTGGACTGAGCATATAAATGCAATATTTTTGTAAAAGAAACCTCTCTTTGTACTTAGATTACTTGCTTTGTGCAGTAGCAAAATGTTTGGATCCCAAAATCCTAAATGCAAGTTATGAGCCCAGCAATTTCTGTACCACTTGACTTCATATGTGAACTTAAGAGAACACATAGTGACATGGAAATTTAGGAATGGGTATACAGATTCCACTATTTGTCAAAGCAAGGAAAAAACTTCTTTGAGCTTCACCGAAAAAGAAGAGATAGTCTCTGTAGTAGGTTGAGGAAGACCAAACTCGCTGTAAACTGACTAACTGTTGGCTTGATCATCCATTTTATCAGATTACAAAGGTTTAAGATTGTATTTGCTTCCTGTGCCTCTAGTTTAAGCAACTTCTGAAGCAGAAGATCAGTGCTATAAAATATTTATGGAAACTTTAATCAACATGTTCAAACAATTTGCAAAATCGAGCAGAGTTTTAAGAAGTTGCCTTTGTAGATCTCTCTTTGTTGTTCGATTGTTTGTTCATTCAAATACTGATAAGGTTGAAGTCACATATTTACAAAGGTAAATTAAATTAAATGGCCCTTTCTGGGTTTGTCAAGCACACTACAGATGAGTTATTTTGCAAGTGCAGAAAAAATAATAGACATTATCAGAGAGGTACAAATGAGCATATTTATATTAAGCCTTCTGATCTTTACCATTTTATCTCTAGATGAAATCTGATTTGGTGTAAAAAACTTCAAAACGTTATCTTCAAATATTAAGAGATTGAGTAATAACTAGGGTGAAAGAAAAATCAGGTTTTTCTTCAGTGGGATGCGGTATTTCTTTATGAGACCAGACAACTGCTGATGGCAAAAGGAAAGAGCCTGCTCTCTCTCACCGGGGGGATATCACAGATTTATTCTGGAGTCCTTTCCCCATGGACGCTGGTGCCAGAGAGAGCAAGCCCCCTTGTCCCGAGGCTTTTTCCCTGGGGGAACAGGCCCAGAGGCAGGGACAAGCCACTGCCCAGTCAGGGACAAGGTGGGAATGGAACTGAGCTGGGTTACATTCCAGTGTGGGAGGATGGGCACTGCTGAGCAGGGACAAGCCACGTGGTACAGTTAAAGGGGAACAGAGAGAGAACATTACAAACCTGATGAAACACAATATAAACCAAATTAATGCATTGCAACATTCTTTCACTAATCTTTGGATACTGGAGAAGCCTAAGTTTGCTGTTCCTACCCAAAATAATGCATAAACTCAGGATTTCCCCCACCTTTCAGACTGTAAATTATATGTGGAGATTTCTTTTCATTCACTGCATTATACTGCTTAAATTTCTTTTCAGAATAGAGTTACTCCGTGTAAGATCTTCTAAGGCAAGAATATTCAATGTTAATTATATTTAACTTTTTTCTATGCTTAAATATATATATATATATAGGAGAGATTCGTATGGCAAATTACTAAATATGGTACTTCACACCTGTAGCAAAATTAATTTAGGTATATTTATTGGTTAGATAGAAGTATTCAGCTGTATAATTTTAGAGTGACTGTATGATTTGAGACCTCAGGAACAGAAATGTATGTCTACTGGGTTAGAGATAAGCTACCTTTAAGACAGTTACTTGTGTCTGGTATTGAATTCCACAGAACCAAATGACAGTGGCACAAAACCAGAGCACATTGTAGGAAACTTAAGACAGAATCTCCTTGTAATCTGACTTTCATAGGAGTTGAATATTTCTGCTAAAATCTAAGATTGGGACATACTGAAGGACTGTCACAAAACAATTTTGCAGATGTTTAGATCAAACTGATTCCCCATTTAAACCAGATTCATAGACTGTGGGTCAGACCTTCAGGTAATAAAGCTCAAGCCTGTGAGTTATAAATTTAATTACTGTGACTTTTCTGAAAGTTGAATTAGCTGCTTTTCTCTCTCTACATGTTACCTACTAATCAAGTTACCAGGACTGGCTTGTGGAAAAAAAAACCTAGTCTGTATTTGAATGGAAAAATTAATTCTGATCTGGATTATCTTCCAATTTTTTTAAATGTTATGTTATGTTAAAAAAAAGGAAAAAAGGATGATAGAATTGTCTTTGGCTGCAACCGGGATGCTACTGCTGTTTCCTGATGCTTGCTAAAAACAAATACCTGAAAAAAGTTGTTTATATGTTGGTTTTCATGTGTTTTCTCTGTGTTGTTTTTTCTTTACCTGTCAAATGAGAATATAATCCAGAGTGCACAGGCTATAGAATTCCTTGTTATGACTCACTAGCTAATAATGGATGGGTGGTATATATCAAGGAAACAATTGACATGCCCTTGATTCCAAAGATTTCTGATAGCAAGAGTTCTTACCTAGGGAGAGGGGGAATTGTGAGTTTCCCTAGCACAGCTGCAGAGATTTGCTAACTCTCTGGAACAATTTTAAAGCTGAGCTAAACAATAATGTTACTTTGTTTGAATTGGACTGGTGGATTGGACATTTGGATATCCAATAAAAACATTGCTTCTTTGAAAATACCTGGCATGACTTCTCAGAGAAGCATTAGATACAATATCTGAATGTATCATTCTTCAACTGGTATTTTGAAGATGGGTCACAAGTTCTGAGACACTACAAGAAATGATGTAACAGATTCCAGGTGAATTGATGGTGGAAATTCACAAGGAGACTGTTTTACAGAAAATATTGTTCAAAGTAATAACAATTAAAAGAAAACAACATAGTGTAAAAGCATTAATGTCTAAATGAGTAACAGATGACATTAGCAATTAGAAAGCTCAAAGATTTAATATCATGATTATCTGAATTTAGAAGGGGAGTATAGGAATATTCTTCCATAATTTGGAAGATCCTAACTGGTGCCCCTGGCTGCTTGGGTCTGTGATGTTATAGGTGCAGTCCAGCAAGGCTGGACAGAACCAGCGTTTTCTTGTGCCTTATCTCGGAGAACAGTCAATACATCAAGGGACTACTTGGCACTTACACAATCCTGCCAAATGTTCATCAGTGAGTAATGGATCCTTCCCATTTGTTTCTGGCTTCTTTCTCGTTGTTTGCAACATGGCTTTTAACATGATTTGAATCAGGGGAATGGAAGATGAAGTGGCAGAGATTCATTGTCTATCAATAGATAATTCATCAATCTAAAATTAAAGCTTCGAATGTGTGAATGTTCACCTTTGCTTTATGGTGTATGACACAGAAGAAATAGTTTTTTAAATTGCAGTAGCTGGAGTGGGCTTTGAGACAAAGGCTCTATAAATCCATAGTGGGTCTACAGGTTAAAGAAATGCATTTTTTACCGTTGTATTCTTGCTACTGTACTCTAGTCCTTTTCTGTGTTTGGCTTACTCATTTACTCTGGCATTTCTCTAGCTCAGACTATTCTTACTGAGGTGCTTTAGGAAAGAATCCAGACTTTTTCTGCTGTGCTCCAGATGTTTGCAATAACGTACTACTGAAGTGAATGCCAGCAGTAAAAGGATATTCCTCCACAGGAAATACTTTGCATTTGACACCAACCAACAGCTCCTTAGGGGGGAAAAAGGCACCAATTTGTTAGCTGACAGTTAACCAGTAAACAAAGAACTAATCTTGGTAAACTTAAAATTAAATAAATAACTTCCTATAACTGAGTTTGAAAAACAAATTACTATTAAAAATTACTAATATAAACTGTTGGTTGAGGATTACTGAAGAAACATATTCAGTCAACCTTCTCCTTTCAGTTTTACCACTTTGTTTACCACCATATTTTGCACTTTGGAAAGGGAAGGAAACTTCTATTCTTTCCAAGTAACTAAGTAGGACATACTCAAGAGAGAAAAATGTATTCTTTATCTAACTCCATTCCTGCACTTTAAATTCATTTTGATACATCTTAGCAGGAGAGATGCAATAAGCATGCTATAAGTGTGATTTTCCTTGCCTGACCCATTTAATATTTTTTTCTGTATAATATCCTATTGATTCACATTAAGACAGCCATTTCTGTTAATTCTTTCCACTACTGCAGGGGACAGTGAACTCAGTACTTACAGTGAGACCAAATACATTTTTGCATCTTTGAAGGCTCTGTATTCATATACTTCAGGTTTTTATTATTCTCCCACATTAAATTAATAGCATTTTTTATGCTTGCCTAACACTGGATCTTTTTTAAAGTCAAATAATTCCACAGAGAACTATTTACGCAATGTTGGAAGTTGTGGTATATTATGGTTGGGTAAAATTCACAAAATCCACGTAACTTTGACAAAGCTCACAGCACCTCTAGATACTTGTATTCTGACTGAATTTGGTTTTATTTTCCTATCTTATAGGCAGTACGTGGTTGAGTTTTACACTGAAAACTGTATCTTTATTGAATTAAAACAAATGACAAGTTGATACTGATTTTTTATTAGATGCTTTATTTCTTTATCTAGCCACTGAGGGACTAGTTTGAAGAAAATAAATAAATTATTTTGCTTGTGCTCTTTTCAGACCTTTTGACCTTTTTAGAGAATGACCACTAGCTAAAATTTTATGGGGAAAAAAGCCCACTGCAATTTAGTGCCTGAGGAATATCCCAGATGCAGAATGGGTTCATATGTTAGATTGTTCACAGTTCACGAAGGAAGCCAGACAGAACAGAAGAGATTCAAAGAAGGACTTAGTTTCAACATGTTTATTTTCCAGCACTTACCTCCCCATGAAGCTGTAGTAAATCTTGTGAGTTGGCATTCAATACAGAGACATGGATATAGATTTTCTTTAAACTGGGTTAATAAATGTGACATTCTATCCTGAGCAGACTGAAGGAACTGAACATAAGTGATGCATAGGATACATTTTATTCATATTTAATAGAGAAATTACTGCATATGTGTTTTTAATTTAGGAGAAAATAACTGCTCTTTCTTTTCACAACATCACTCAGAAAAGGATTTTCCAGGTAAGAAAAGTAACTTTCATTGCCATCCTCATTTTACACGTTACAAACAACATGCGAGGAAAATAGATTCGGATTCCATAAAACTCTGCTCTAGTTTTACTTCAAAAGGAGAGTAAGATAGTTTAAAGTATGTATTCAGCTTCTTGTCTCCATGCCTAGAGTTCTGCTTTACAAATAATCAATCCTGAATCATGTTTACCAATATATAAATCTTTATGAGAAGTATCTGTGGATTGACAGAAAGCTTTGACTTTCATGCCATACATATGGTGTATATGATTTTGAATCAATATCAAGAACAAAATGGCAGAGAAGTAGGACAAGTAATTGGTGCAAAGGGTGATGCTGCCCTACTCCTGAATTCTGTTATGTTTTCTAGCTACATTTTGGAAATGAGCAAACTAAATTCAGAAGGATGGTTTTTATTTTGTGAGACCTTGAGGTTTTTTTTAAAGGAATAACCCATTTTTAAAAAGTGGAAGAACATAATGTCATTTTACTATACCACATTCAGAACTAGTTTCTATTTTTTTTCCTTTAACTGAAAAGTTTTTCAGCATCTATGCAAATGAACTACAACTCTATAGTTTGGAACATAAGCAGCCAGAGTGATTTTTCTCATCATAACCATTAAAAATCTGTTCAAGAGTTAAGAAAAGAACATAATATTCTGTTAAATATGGAAACATTTTGAAAAGAGACTACCGTACTGTTCTTTTAAAAGAAAAGTATGAAAGGTGAAAATCTATCTTTAACAATTATGTGGAATACAAGTTAGTGGCATTGTACTTTATCTTAGCCTATTGTTTTAATTTATGATTAATTTTGAAGATTTTATTGAAGACTATTTTAAGTAGTCTAAGTCCAACATTTAAGCCTCTGGCAATTGATCTAAGCTTTCTTCTACACAATTTCATATAGCAAGGAAAAGAGAGGTTTACTGTTTTAGAGCTTACCTAACTTGTATGTGGATATGTAGAATATTTCCTTTAAGGACAAATTCTAAAAAGAGATAGAAAATTAATTAAAGTTTTGTTTCACCATTCACCAAATTAAGATATTCTGCTACAAAATATTTTTGCCTTGAAAATTATTTGCTTTTGGTTGGAAAGTTTCATAATGTTTAAAATTAATCAGAACATCCAGATCTTGTTGGACCTAAAAGGCTTTATGGAACTTTTGCCTTTGATAAATAGCCCAAACTTCAAACAAAATACCTTAATCAGGAGCAGCAAATTATTTTTTAATGAATTTATCTGAAATACTAACAACTGGAGTAAACTGGGCTGTAGTTTTACATATATAATCTCTAAAGTGCTCCTTTGGTTTCTATTCTCATACAAGAATAACTACAAAGGTTTTATGGTACTAAAGAAGCCCTTCCAAGTAGGCAAACATCTGGGGCTTTTTCTTTAATAAGAGACAAGTGACTAAATTTAAAAGTCATTAAATTTCTGATATTACTGCTGTGGCTGATTCTCACGCAAAATAATTTCTGTGATTCATGTACATTTTATGATTACTCATAATGTCCTGCATAGCTTCCAAATCTTAAGAAACTTCATACGTCAAAGGAATAGCATAAATAAAACAGCACGATAAAATCACTGCTTTGTGAGAGTACAGTTCTCTTTTATTGTATAGAATACATGTCTCTCTATGGCTAAGACATAGGACTTTTTTTTTTTTTTTTATCCCAGAAGGAGAAGTGCCATCTACTGAATCACCGAAAAAAACTTCGCAGCATCTTGATAGATTTTTGTGAGAGAGGTCCTTCCCAATTACTTCAAGCCTTACTCAACTTGCAGTCATAATTGAGATCACAGCTGACAGTGATATGGTATCTCACTAAGTACTTATTTAATGTGTGTGGGGTTTAGGGTTGTTCTTTCTTTCTTGAATAAGTGTTCCTGGATTTAAAATGTTAATGGAAAATCAGTGAACTGCACTTTAAACGTCTTAAGATTTTAACTTTCTAATTAACCTTTGCCCCTAGGATTTCTGGGGATCCTCTGCATCTCTCTAACATCCTTAAGAGGTCAGACTTCTGGTAAGGAGCTACTCTCATTTTGCCTGATTAGCTAGTTTGGGTTTGGAGAAGGTATAGACAGAAAGACTATAAAAACAATAAATGAACAGCACACCAATAAATAATTTTATGCAGAGACAGAAGAAAAAAAGAACTAAAATGACTAATACATAACTTTGCTGTGGGAAAGGACTTATTAGTTAACTAAAACATGGTTTGGCAAGGTATGAAACATTAAAAAAAAAAGTATTAAATTACTTTAAAGACCAATAGGATAACAAACTTTATTCAGGACTTAGAAGTGCTGTTGGTATTTTTCAGGGCTAAGCAGTAGCCCTGAAAAATACTGAATGAATAAAAAATATCAGCCATCATATAATCCTGCACAGCTCTTAGAAGAATGTCACTACAAAAGTGGAAGGATTGGGAAAGTGAACATGATTTATATCTTCAAAAGTTTGGGAAGTCTCCAAATATGGTCACAGGCTTACAGGAATTGGATATCAAAAGGATTTTGGGTAAAATCTTGTCATGACTTAAAACAAACTGATGAGATAGAACAGGAATCAATTCTTCCTTCTTAAAATAAAAATATTTAGCAGCGAGACATGGCAACACTTTACACAGATACAATCTATAAAATTCTCAAATTATACTGTCTATAGCAAATATGGTAGCAATTTTGTTACAATGATAATTATTTGTACAGTAAAAAACCTATGTAAGCCATGTTATTTATAGCTAGATATACTGTCGTACAGCAGTCTTGACTTCTGCCACAAAATTCTTTTTTTTCCTTCTAATTATAAACTGGATGTGTGCTGGCTTCTGCATAGATAATTCCACTGATAGCTTTTCATAAATGTTTTATTTTTTTCTGTCCATACAATACCCCTGAGGAATAATATTCGAACACATTAATTAAAACTTATTCAACAACTTGTGGGTTGCTTTCTTTCTAATTTTGTGGTGACTGCAGTTTGGAAATTCTGACTTAGCCAGCTTCAAAAATCATATGATGTTGTTGCTCATATAGAAACAGTTAAGTAAAAATAACCAGAGGGAATGTTTTTAAAAGTCAGTGTTGGAAGAGCTTCAGCTTTGAGAGATGAAAAAGAAATCTCCCATTTGACATGAGAAAAGTTGAGAGGAAAGACAGGGGCGCTTCTTGAACATGGTCCTGTTGAAATTGTTTGGAAGGGCTTTGAGAGACCTGGGGAAAAAATTAAACTCTACGCCCACTAACATATAATTTCAGCCAAATATCACAAATTTTATAGAGGCAAAATATGGAAATATAATTGCACTTGTCTTAGGCAGTAACAGGTGTTGTCAGGCCCTCACTATTTTTACCATGTGCAGACCACGTACCACACACTGCTCTGGGCAAGGTTGCTTTTCCTGTCCTGTTTTAGCTAGGTTAAACATCTCAGGGTGCCAAAACTCAGAAACATTTACAACATCAAAGTCAGCTGCAGCCATGCAGGGTGATGCTCAAAGTAGGATAAGGCTGCATGCCTTCTCACTGTTCATGGCTAGTTGGAGATAGAAATACCTAAACCACATCCTTTTAGCTTTTTTTTTTTGCAGTAAAATGAAAAAACAAAACCAAAAACAAACAAAGGGGGGAAAAAAAACCCAAACCAAAACAAAAAAAACCGCAAGAAACAACAAACCTCAAAACTCTAGAGGTTAGTCATATCTTACAATCTCTTCATTTTGCTCCACAGATTGATTTCTGAAGAGTGGTAGGGGAAGTAGATGTTCAAAAGTGGCACTGGCTGGTATTTCAGAGAAAGAGCCTGATATAAAATTAGTGAAAGATAATCGGCTCATGTGCTCCATTTGTTTCTATAAGATACACATCCTTTACTTCCCAACTAGAACAGGGTCTACTGATTATTGTGTTTTTGCAGCGCAATTCATACAGGTGAGCAGGGACATGTAAATGCCTTTTACCGATTTGTTGGCTTTTACACAACACTATTATTCCATACCTTCATTCCTTACTCCAAACCGAGCCATTTACACTCCAGACGAGCCAAACCGGTCACTTAACAGTACAGGGGCGTGAGTGTCACCCCTCCAATAATTACTTATCACCAGAAACAGGCATTGTTCCTGTCTTCTTCAATGAGGCAGTCACGAAAAGTGTTTCCTTTTTGGGTGCTGTATTGGCGGGTTTTGACCTTTTCGCCGTCAGACCAGGTGCGACCTGTCCCTCTGCCGGGTACCACGGCGCGGGGCTCCAGGGAGCGACAGTACCGCACACCCTCCGGGAGACACAGCACGGTGCTCTCGCCCCCACGGGCCTTCGGGCGCCGAGGAGGTGGGAGAGCATCCCTCCCGAAGACGCCGCCCGGCTTCCGCCGCCCCCCAGGAGCGCGGGCGGTGAGCGCTCCTCCCCCGGCCGCCGCTGTCTCCCAGAGCCGGGGCCGGGCCGGGCGCGGGCGGTGGCGCGGGCGGGGCGAGGCGCAGGCGCGGCGCACGGCGGGCTGCAGCCGGGCCCCCGTGCCGCTCCGGGAGCCGATGGCAGCTGCACAGCGCGGCCGCCCGGCGGAGCGCGGCGCGGCTCGGCGCGCCCGGCGCGGGATGCGCGGGCGGGCGGGCGGCGGCGGCAGCGGCTGCGGCAGCTCCGGGAGCTGGAGGGACGGGGCCGGGCGGCCGGCGGCCGCCGCGCTCGTCTGACCTGCGTGCCCCGCTGGCCGCGCCGGGCTGCCCCGAAGAATGTCCGCTCAGTCCAAGGGGACCGCATCCTCCTCCTCCTCGCCGTCCGAGGGGCCGCCGACAGCCTCCAAAGCCAAGGTGAAGGAGCAGATCAAGATAATCGTGGAGGATTTGGAATTAGTCCTGGGGGACCTCAAAGATGTCGCCAAGGAACTTAAGGAGGTGAGAATGAGGGGCTGCGCGGGCGGACCCCCCATCTGCCCCGTATGGGGCAAGCGCCCCATCGCCCGCAGGCCGGGGTCCGGCTTCCGCGGGAGCTCTGCTGCCGCCCCCAGGCTCCTTTTGCCGCTTCTTCACCGCGGGTCGAGCAACTGGTGTCCAGGCTGGGCACGGAGCAGCTCCCGGCCGTGCCCCGGGGCGGGCGGCTGGGCGTCGCTGCGCGGTCGGAACGGGCTGGAGCCCCGTGTCCCGGGTGCCGTGCGCACCGGGATCGTCCGTGCTCCCCTCGACTGCTAGGTCGCTCTACTCGGGGACTTCCCACCTCAAGGCACCCCTCAGAGTTTTATTTTTCCCGGGGGAGCCTCTCTTGAGCGGTCCCTCCTGGGCGAGGAAGGTGTTCTGGGCAGCTGCGGGACCTGCCGCGCTGCCTGATTCCGGGCTGAGCCGCGCCGGCGCCCCGACGGTGGGAGATGACTGAGGACTGACCCCGCACCCTCTCCAGCGAGTTTAACTTTTCGGTTGCGCGGTGCAGCGCCGTGCTCGCCCCCCGCAAAAGCAGCCCCGCTCGCATCTCCCCGGCGGTGAGGGCTGAGCGGCCCCGCACCCCGTCACCCGCCGCACTTGGCGGAGGCTCCGCGCCCTGCGCGGCTGCACCGGCGCGGCGAAGTCTGCAGCCTGCTTCGGCTTCCGCAGCCTGCTTCACCGGGAGCTGAGCGCCCTGCTTATCGGCCCTTGCTTATCTGGCAAGATTGCCTTTGCAAGATCTCTCTTTTGCTGGTTGCGGGTATCATCTCCTCTACGTTAATCTGCAGGCAGAGTGCGATTACCGCGGGCATGTTCGTAAGCAAGGAAATGCAGTAGCTCAAGGAAAAGAATTTGGCTGTCCTTTTGGAGATTTCCATGTTATCTTGATTTTGCTACACAACTGGTCGACAGATGGTTGGATTATGCACTGAAATGCAAGTCCAGAATCTCTGTGTGTTCTCTATAATCCTATATTTGACATTTATAATAAACTTGGGGGTTTTGCCATCAAATATTAGTTTTCTATTTTAACAACATTGTCAACAAGTTTCTTTCAAGAGTCTTTTGCCATCTGAGGCAGTCTGAAATTCACCCGGTGCTTTGTATTATATTGAAGGGTGTATAAACACACGGCTCACTAATCAGAGCTGTTAGGCCCTTTTTTCACCCACAATTCCAGGTTCCTCTTTTTTTTTTTTATTTTATTTTTTTTATATATATATATATATATATATATAATTTATTTTTTCCTTAATGTGCTGCTGTCTATGCTTTGTAATTTTTGAGGTATTTTGAAATAAAAATAAAAAAATATTTGCAGAGCAGCTCTTTAAACGTTTCTAAGACTGATAGCATAAACTGGCTTCTGTTGCTGCAGAAGCACATTTTCAGGACCTGGAAAGGATGTAATGTGTTCTGTCCCATGAATGTAAATCGTTTCCGGCACATAATCAGTCCTAGCTTTCTTCTAGTGAGCAAATAGGATCGCTGCAAGTGGAGATTGTATATCATCATTTACTGTGGCATGTTTTAACTAAGCAAACTTGTCCGTTCTGGTTGACTGCATCTGTAAAAGAGAACTGGATTTATCTCTGCTTGATAGGGAAAATTGTAGAGAAATTGAGCTGTAGCTGTGTTAAGTACTGTGTACCTGTTGAAGGGTGCAAGAATTACCAGTAGTATCTGTTTTGAGTAAATAAAGGTATTTTTATAAAAAGGATAGTTAAATCTTGTTTCTGACTATACATGAGGTTTTTAGAAATCCTTTTCACCGAATATGCCTTACAAAGATGATAGCTCTGATACTCCGACAAATATGAGTTTTGTACACATACATCTTGATTGCAATATTATCGTTATGTGTTAAGTACATTTTGTGTGACATTTATTTTGGAGAGTCTGCAGAAGTTTGTCATCTGATTGCTTTTAGTCTGCCTTTATAGGATGTGCTAAATCTGCACAAAACCTCTTGACATAACTGCAGTTATGTCACTTTTATGTAAAAGTGAGTTAATTGGTGATATTATAAGCTAATAACCAGTCTCTTTCACAACTTGTTTATAGGTGTTAGGAAGCATTGACAGGCTTTGTTAAAGCTTACAGGAAGTTAGTCTATTATCAGTTTTGGCGTATTACACATAGAAATATACTGTGCTTCATTTAGGTTCCCTACTGTAGGACCAGTCATAATGATGAAATAGAGGATGTAAGTTTGTAAGTTCACAATTTCCACTTCCACTGCAAATTCTGTCTTTCTGGAAATGTTGTTGCTGCCTTTTTTTTTTTTTTCCCCCGAGGGTGTTTGCTGCAGCC
Source organism: Hirundo rustica (assembly GCF_015227805.2). NCBI lineage: Eukaryota > Metazoa > Chordata > Aves > Passeriformes > Hirundinidae > Hirundo > Hirundo rustica. The sequence continues at coordinate 62,355,201 of NC_053488.1, read as the reverse complement.
CAGCTGTTGTGCTACAACCCAACCTTTTCAGCTCCTATTTTTTTTTTTTTTTTTTTTTTTTAATGGGTAATATAATATACTGTGAACAGCATTTAATTTTTTAATTTCTTTTTTAGAAGTTTTCAATATGGGCACTGTGGTAGGACATGAAGGCTTTTTAGCTATTTTTTGTGTAGTTCCAGTAATATTTAGTTGTGATATAGAAAATACAATGTTACAGTAATATTTTTGGTGATTTACATAATTTTTAAACCACTCTTTTTTCTTTTCATGCTTGTATATTTGTTACCCTTAAATATAAATTACAATTATAATGGAGCGCTTAAGTTATTGTGATAGACTTCGTAACTATCTGTCAGTCTTCCTTTGTAAGATTTCATAGTCAAAGTACTGTCAAAATGAAATGCCATTTTGTTGCTTCAAAATGAACTGTTGCTCTGTAACAGTAAGTTGCGTAGCTGTACAGCACTTGTATATTTTACTACATTTGGCTTATGTTTTAGTTACATTAATGTATTTGCTTCTGCCCTTTGTTCTGAACCTTTTTTCTAATTGTTTCTTTAACATTTTTAAATGTTTTTAAAAAGGGGAAATTGCAGGTTGGATAGAGGATGGCACGTTAAACCTAGATGGGTAAACCATGAAGTTATGAATATTCTCTAGAAGCACATGACTAAATCATGCAGAATAAAACAAGTACATTTTGAGAGTTACTGTGCCTCAGAAGTGCAATATCCCTTTCTTCCCTCCCTCTTTCCCCCTTATTTATTTTTCTGGTCTGCTTAGGTAACCACAGAAAATTGAGGATGGAGAAGGAATTGAGTGGAAAACATGGAAGGATGGAGCAGTGCTGCTTCCAGAGTCCGAACTGGTGTGTGGCTAGTTTCTCTAGGGTGCAGTTAATTTAGGAGAGGCTTTTCCCCTTTTGTTTCCTTGTGTGGGTGTGTAGCAGCAATGGGATATATTTTTGCATTGAAATGGATTTGAACGGTTTTAGTTGCTGCTATTTGATGACTATTCCCCCTGCCCTCTGCCCCCTGCCCCCCCCCCCCCCCAAAAAAAAAAAAATCAAAGGGCTGCCAGAGGATTGAGTAACACTTTCTTTTCCTTTAGTCCAAACTATTTTCAGAATTAAGTTGGTGGAGCCTTAAACCTTGGTTCTCCTCCAGAGGATTGAATAAAAGACCTTTTCTACTGGTGCTTGTCTAGAAAGATGGTTATTATTAAGTCTTCTTTTGGAACTGATGTTTATCTGTCTAGTAGCTAAGTAATGTACTATTGGAAATCAAAAGATGTGTGCTAAACTATTGTGAAATGCATGATGTAGCCATTTGATTACTTCAGAAGAGATTGTACTGGATACACATGTACACCTGTGGACAGCAGGGCACGGAGATTTATATAACCTTAATAATGATAATATAATTTTAAAGCCTTCCTTGCTTTCACATTTTATGATAATGTTGCACATTTTTATAGTCTCATGCTTGTTTTCATTAAGGAAATACTTAACTAAATAATTTGATAAATACTTTTTGTAATAATAATAAAAAATCATCTTGCAGAACAAATTCCTGGAAGTTATGTGTGAGACACTTGCATAGCTTTTAATTGGCTAAATATGCTCCAATCTCTTATTGAAAGGAAGCGGCTGTTTAGCTATTTTCAGTGTTTGGAATGCTCCAAAATGGAGGTGCAGGAGTAACAGAAGCCTTCATAGGCATTGCACATACATCAGTGAATTTCCAGTCATTTGAATCTACCTCCTCTGCTTTAGATCCTGTGAAAATGTCTTGCTGACAGAATGAGTACAGAATCTTCTGTCGTTTAACTGATGTGTTTATTTTCAGTAAAAATATCATCTGTATAATTTGGGCATTACTTAATAAATATTTTCTAAGTGAAGATGAGACTAGCAAATACCAACCCCCTCCCCCAAAACACTATGACAAAGTTCGTTTAGATTCTAACTAATAGTTATTCGTTATAACTGTTTCTATAAGCAGGCCAGTCATCACTCTTAAGTGAAGGGTGGTCATGTGTTCTGTGGTTTTGATTTCTGGATCAGGACTGCAGAAATGTATTACAATTTCAACCATCACTTTTTTCATTTTATTTCTGGTTTTGTGTTCTGGTAACTATCCAGATGACGGAAGATGCTTCAAGTTCTTGCCTGTTAGACTGGAAACTAGGAGGTATCAGGTCCACCAGGAGGACTGGAGCAGCAATAGTCAATCATGTATCATTATCCCTGATGTGCAGTCAGTGGAAACACCAATATAAAAAAAGTTGTGGGTTTATACTGTTGTGTGAAGATTGGGTGGGGAGTTATTACAGCACAGTTATAGGGAATAATATATAGAAATTTAAGGACTGGTAGAAAAATAGCAAAACATTTTAAACCATTCCTACTTCTGCTGTTCTTGCGTCTTTGGATTCTGTTCGGGTGTCAAGGACCTCCACTCTTTTTTGCTAGGGAGTGGCAGTTGAAGGAAGAGATTTTTGTGCATATTTGTTTGTACCATTAGAAATCCAATTAAATGCACATGCCCGACTTATACCTGGATGCAGGATGCAGGCCCTCTTAACAGTGTTCCTTCTGGAGTCTTTTCTTTGGTGCATACGCTGTGCGTATGCAGATCCTGGTCAATAAGATGTGTGAGGGATTGAAGCTTTTTCGTAATTTTTTCTTTTGCTGTGGCTGGGATCGGGATCCAGTTCAGGTACCAGGATCAAGGTGTTGCATCAGTAAAGGCATTTGCCATTCCAAAACTCGCTAAACTCTCCAGCAATTTTTTTTTTTTTTCTTTATTATTGCACATACTCCTTAGTGCCAGATACAATCATGTACTGTACCTGGATGTTTGACTGCAGAGTATGATTCATTATGTAAGAGAACCACTGCACAGCAGCTTTATTGGGATCTGCCCAGGGGTCCAAAGAGGGCCATAAATAGTCATTGCAGATGACTGTATTGTATTTTTTCTTTCCATTTATTTCTTGTGGTCTGTGAAGCATTTATACTGTTATAGACAATAAAACCTGAAATGAACTAAGATAAAACACTTATGCAAGTAGTGTCAATTAAATTAATGGAGCTAAAAGGTAACTGTGAACCTTAAAAAAGCCGTGTGCATTAAGGTAGTCAGAAACATTTATATGCTGATACGTGACAGGCTGATCTTGCTCCACACCTGATTTGTAACCATTAGTTAAAAGAGTTAGTTAGAGTTACTACCAAGAATTAGTAATTGTATTGTGTAATCCCATGAGAAGAATAGCTAGTGTACCTATAGAGAGTTGTTTATTGATATCAAGATACTGGACAGAGGGAAGCACACTGCTGATTTGTGCTACCTGTCTTGTTTTTAAACTCATTGTAATAGTGAACTCCTGATAGTAATGCGTATTGTGCAATCAGGAGCTAAATAGAGCATATATAAATTAAGTTTTCAAATAAAAACAGTACCCCATGGAAATATGTATCTTTTTTGTAAAATTTGAATTTCACTTCTGACTGTGATACAGAAAACAAAAACAGTGAGGCACATACTTCAGTCTGCCACAGTTCGATTTTTTCCATTGACCTTGGAAGGAACAAAACTAAGTTTGAGTGATGGAAATTAGTTTTGGGTCGCATAATTTTTATTTAAACTTCAAAATTTAGAGAATTTAGTTGCTGCTACACATGTGTATGAGTGCATTATGCAACATCAGTGACTTGATTGAACACCGTCATTGAAGCTTTGAAGATTTTTGGCAGTTTTTTCTAGCAATTACACAATGTTTCTATTTGCTCACCTTGGACAAAGTTCTGGAATACCCCTCCTACTTCCAGTCAAAAACTGTCCCTGAGTTTAGAGTGCTTTCCCACAGTGCCAGTTTCACAATACCTCTGTGAATGAGCGTCACTATTCTCTTCCAGTTTTCATTTCTTTTAGAGCTGCAAAATATTGATGGCTCATAGTCTTCTCTTAATGCTATACTTTGAAAGGCTGGTGAAAAAAAAGTAAATGTTCAGTAATCTCAGGGTAGCTCATATATATCTTGTGAAGGTTCCTCCTTTTTCTTTTTCCTGCCTCAGCAGTGGTTGCTGCTGTGAGGCAAAGAGAGTAAAGGGGTCTCTTCTGCAAATGGACTGCTTTCTTTCCCACACAGCCTGTGTCTGACAGCCGTGCAGGTTACCAGTAACCTAGTTACCTATATGTAGTTACTTATATGTAGGGCTTTATTTTTCTTTACTAGTAGTTGGGCTTTTTGTTTGCTTGTTGTCTGTTTGTTTTTAATGGGGGCAGAAAATAGCAGTTAATGTACATTGTCTTTTTGATAAGTAAAATGCTACCTCTTCTTTAGGTATGAATGTGTGATAAAGGACTTCAGCCTATACATACCTCCTGCTTACAGCTCCTGTCCATCTCTATACAAAACTGACTGGTCATTCTTGCTGCAGTGACCTGCAGTGCTTCAAAATGCCATTTATTACTGTACCCAGCGGAAGAACAAAAGCAGGCCCTGTGGAAGGGCTGAGAAAATCCTCCAGCAGGTCTCTCACTGCAGCTTCCCTCTGTCAGGTTGTGTGTGTTGAGTGAGTGGTGTGACGGAGCTTGGTGCCTGAGCTGCTGACATTCTGGTTGAATTTGGAATTGCTGCAGTACAGCTGATGGGAGGCAGTGAGGAGCAGTTGCCTCAGAACAGCAGCAGTAACCATCAGTCATTGCTTCTGCAAAACCTGTAGTGTGTTCATATGTCTTTAAAGATTAACAAACCCATCCATTTTTTCATGCAGCATGTGCCACATTGCATTATGAAGACTGAGAGCACTGATGTTGAATCATTTCCAGGTTTCATTGAAGATTATTTCTCAGTAATGTGAAAAATGCTGTAATTTTAAAACACTTGTTGGTTTTTACCTTTACTTTTTTTTTTTTGATAAACCTGCAGTCATTATTCTGGTGTTGGACCCATGGTGGTATTATGTTCTGTTTGTTATGGTTTAGTGCCACGAGTGAAGAGCTTCAAGTTAGAATAAGAGTAAGACATCCTTACTTGCATTTGTCATTAGAAGACAAAACATTTGTCTTCTGGGTAGGATAAGAAGTAAAACTTAATACCTAGGAAAATAGTGTGAGAAGTTTATTATGTATTTATTAAGTTTATTAGGTGAGACAAGCTGCAGCAGGCTCCAAGTCTTCAACCGGATACCAAAAACTTGATTTTAGCTTTTAATTCAGGTGCAAAATATGAGATAAGTGTTTAAAATGTTCAAAATTTTGCTATCTACTAACATTTCATAGTTTGCTGGAAGTATTGCTGTGTTAAAGCAGGCAGCTTATGTGGCCTAAAAGATATAGGGTCTATAAACTTCAAAAAATTAAAGCATTAAGAAATTATTTGGACCTGCTTCTCCATTATAATTTATTGGGTTGTACCCATGTAACAGTGTCCTTTCTGTATAAAATTATATGTGAAAATATGAAACATTGAGGTCAGTGTTTTTTCTTTACTGCAGTATAAAAAAAAAAGTGTAATTCTTTCTTTGTATGCTTTTTCATTGAGATTTTCAGCTAAATTAATGACTTAAAGTTCGGTAATTATTGGACAAAGATTTGGAACAGATATATTTATTTCTTAATACAGAATTGTAGGCTGGTTGAGATTCAAAAGGGCCTCTTGAAACTGTGCAACGCATTCCAGAGTCAACTAGAGCAGGTTGCTTAGGAATCTTTTCTTGAATGTCTTCAAGGATGGTATCTTCACAACCTTTCTGGACTACCCATTTCAGTGCTGAATCATGCTTTTTTGGTCTTGTGTTTAGGTTGAATTTCCTGTATTTGTAATTGTGCCTCTTGTCTCTTTCACTCCTTGTGGTCAAGTATGTAACATGCTCCAGCCCTTTCCAACCGCTTTTCAGGACTAGCTCCGGTGTGTTCATATCTGTCTTGTGCTTGGGAGCCCAAACCTGAATACAGTATTTCGGATTTAGATTCAAAAAATCAGGAATATATTTAGTAAAATTACTAGGCCACAAACATTTGCTTCCCTCAATAAACATTTTTAGCTGAAATTTTAAAATTAGTAGTAGAATTTATTGTGTACTTTTTCATTAAAGTTGCAGTAATAGGTGGTTGTGTACTTCTACTGCTTGTGATCTGAAGACAGATTTTATTAAATTTCAGACAGAATAATAAACAACAGATTTGCAGTATAGCTCCCTATATGAATGTAACAGGTGAATGTACCAAGAGCTTGGAGCTGGTGTTTGTGAGTGCAGCCACTGATGTTTGTGAGTGCACAGCTGTATGTCATGTTAGACAGTGATGCTTGGAAAGGAGGGCTGCAGCCCCTTCTGCTTTTACAGGAATGCTACTACTCCCATAACATCTCTACACTAAACTGTGATATAGATCCTTTTCCCCACCTTCAAATGAAATTGTCCAGGCAAACCTAATGTACTTATTCAAATTAACTTTGTGAACAATTCAGATTAATTTTGCCCATCTACTTAATTTTCACTTTTATTTTCCCTATGCTAATCTCATAGTAATCCTTCCATTCCTCTAAGGCTCTTTGTTTCTTTTCTTAGCTGTTTTCCTCTTTTCCCCTCAGACCAGTTTCAAGTATTTGTGTAACTTTATTTACCTCACTGCTAGGAGCTGTCAAATGTCATCTGTGTTCTTAAACATTGGACTGCTCGTCTCTTCATTCTTGAAAGTTGATGCACGAACCTCAATATCAGAGTTTCAGGATGGTCCTAAAAATTTCAGGCGGCTCTGACATTTATTTCAGTTGTTCTCCTCTTGCATCTTCTGTGTGATGCTAGGAGATTCTTAGTGTAGGCTCATTGTTAATATTTGTTTTAGTTCAGTGTCTAATCTAATGTAGATAGAAACTGAAAGTTCTTGTTTGGATTCAAGTTAACTGGTTATTATTACAGAAGCAAAAGCCGTGCATGATAGATTAAGTTAACATTGTTTTCTAAAGTTTGATTTATCTTTTCTCAAAATAATACGGAACTGTTCTCTTAAATAAATAATTTTCAGTTGCCAACTAGTCTGTACTTTATTCTCTACGTGTTTTTACTGGCAGTTGCAGAGATGCTTTGAATGAAGTAAGTTCATCATTGCATATGGTCTCTGCTAGTGCTAAGGAGTTCTATCTGTGATATCTCGGGTGGTACAGTCTAGACTTATTTGGCTTTCAATGCTTATAGGTAATTTTATGGCATGCTTTAAGGTTCAATAATACTATGACATTTAGATAAAGAAATAACCTGTGTATGAACACAGTGTTTGTATAACTTAGTAAGACTAGAAAACTATACAAGTGTATCTACCTCTGCTGAAGTAAGAACTTTCTGTTCCTTGAAATCAAAGTGCAGCTGGTAAGGGGAACTTGAAAGACCTAGAGAAAACTGGGTTTTGATCATTCTGGGATGTTCCTGCTCAAGCAAAAGAAGGAGGAGGTTATGATTGTTATTTTCTGTTGTTCCCTGTTGACAATTGATTTGCATGTGTTTGTTTTTCAGTTGGTGATTATTTGATTTGATCTACTAAAGAAAAAAAAAACATAAAAAAAGAATGCTTGAATTGTAAGGACTTAAATCATGTACAGACACTTAATTATTTTGTTTAAATGTCTTCAATCTTAGTAAGCAGAATGTTTGCTAAGATTTAAAAGCTTTGACTTTGATAGAATGGTGCCATCTTTTATTAGCTTGGCTTAAGCACTGCTAGTCTTTCCAGACATTTGATGTGTATGTTTGTGTGCAAACTAGGTGTCTTAGATTCACATACGTAATTTTAGGAGAAATTAGAACCCCAATATTTGTATAGACAGTAATGTGTATTAATTGCAATGATAAAGTTCCCATTCTTTTATTTAAACTTGAAATTAATTGCATATAAAGAAATTGTAGTCTAAGATTGATTAAAGCTAGACATACGTAGAAATTTTACATTTAATATCAGGTAACTTGTGGAAATGCCCTTTAGAAAAATCTAAAAATATCTTCCAAATTTTAAAAGATCTTAAAGGTACTTTCGAAATTTTCTGTTCAATAATGAATCTTTCCTGAGTGTTTATTGCCAGATTTCAAATACAAGAGACATGATCCTCATAGAAAAAAACAGACTGTGTTTCAATGAATGACAGCTGTGTACTATTTTTAGGAGATGAGCACTTGGAAGGCATCATGAATATCTACTTCAAGTTTCTTATGAATTAAAAAAAAAAAAAATCAGCTCTATCAAAGAGTTTATTCAGTGTATCATCTTCAAAACAGGAGCTACTGTATGATAATTTCAACAGAATATTAAATGTACCTAGTTATTTTTCCCATAATATGGTAGTTTTCTAAAAGTTTATATCTGGCTTAGAATATAAATTGTTTCTGAATTTATATGTTCAACAGATGTTAGTCAATCGGGGGCATAAAACTATACTAAGATAAAAAGTTAATAAATAACCCTCTGGATTTATTCTTTCTTTGGGAAAATATAAGTAAGCTTGACTTGATACTTTGTATTATGGAGTCAAATGTAGTTAATAATAATCTATTGTGAAAAAAGGAAAATTTTGTAGATCTTGAGAATCATTTGCTAAATGTGAAATAGGCTTTTGTTTAAGTTTCAGAGCTTCTGACAGTGACATCTCATGTTTTAGGACTGATGCTGTGGTGTTGTGTGAAAGCTTTTCAAATGGATTTTGGTTTTTTTATCATGATCTTTTGGAAGAATGGCAAGGCCCAGAGGGAATTTGTTGATCCTTAATTTTCTAAAAATCAAGTTTTCATTTAATAACAGATTGTTTTATATAGGCAGAGTACTTCTGCCATGTTAATCTGTTATTTCTTGGTTTAATTTACTAATCAAGAATGAGGCATCATTTTTGTTAGTGTGCATTACTGAGATGATATGTCTTCCTTAAATGCATGCTTTCTTGTACATAGTGAAACAAAGTTATCTGTTATGTAAATGCTAATACACTGCAATTAAATCTTGATCAAGAGGATTTTTGTAATAATCGTCTATTTTGAACAGATTAAATTGTTTCTTTGCTTTATGTACAGTAGCTATGGGCTTTCAACACTTCTGTAGAATTCTTCCTTGGAGAATGTAGTATTAGACCAGCAGCCTTTGTGGCTAGAGGACAAGACATCAGCATTTTGCTTTCTCCTGATATAGTACTTCAGCAGGTGTATATGTCTTTAAGGTGTTCTTCCACTGAAGGAAGTATTTTATGAGACTTCACATGCTTCTTACTGCAGATTGCCATTTTATGCAGACAGGAAGTGTAGTACATTTTTGTGGCTGGAAACTGTTTAATCCAGGCCAACAATTCCACTGGACAAACAAATAACTAATGACAAATACATAACAATACCAAGATAGTTGCAGTTTCTTTTTGCTAACGTTGCCACTCAGCTCTGATAGTTCTTGAATATTCATTTAGCTGTACATGTATATTGGTACATTTTTAAATATATATATATATATTTATTTCTTTGATAGACTCTTTCCATTTGATGAAATAGAGCTTTTCTAGCTCTGTTTTGGTTGAGTTGTTCTTCACAGAAATGTGTACAATGCAGTAGTTGAGATCTAATCAGAACTTTACTGGAACTGTATTTTGCTACATTCTGAAGTTTCATTTCTGTTTGGTGAGAAATTGCCTGCTGGCAGCCATTTCATGATGACCTCTCTGCAAAGAGCTTTATGAATTACTTGACTTCAGTCTGTAGTGCAAATATATTTAGTTTCTCCTCATGGTTATGATAATGCACAAGGGGACTTTTATCCCACTTCTAAGTATCTGAGAGATTTACTTCATGCCATGTGTATTGCTATGTCTATTAGCTCTCCCACATCAGCAAGTTTACTGAGAGCATTTGCAACTTCTGTGACAGGGTAATTAATAAAAATAGCGTATTACATCAGCCAAAGACTGGTTAAGGAGTTCCAATACTGTTTCTTCACGACCCAAGTCTACTGCTTGTTGCATATCTAGACAACAAGTTAACTATAAAGTAATCAGCAATCCACCTGGACTTCTCTTTTCAGGTGGTATGTACTTAAATTGTAGAACATTTTGATGCTATACAATATGAAGAATATGAGGTTTTATGCATTGAAGATGAGAGCAGACAAAATTAAGGAGAGGGTATTCTCTAAAGGCATAAAAAAGCATCTCGGTTTTTCAGCATCTCCTTCTACCTAGACTTTAGTAAAGCCTTTGACACCACCACCATTTGCCTGGAGAAACTGGCTTTTCCAGGAGTGCAGTGGGTGTACTAATTGATAGGTAAAAAACTGGCTGGATGGCTAGGCCCAGAGAGTGGTGGTGAATGAAGTTACTGCTGGCCAGTCACCAGTGGAGGTCCCCAGGGCTCGGTGATGGGGCTGGTCCTATTTAATGGCTTCTGTCAACATCTGTATTTTTTAAATGTAAGACCTTAGTTTGCATTTAAAGTTTAGGGCTTTAAATTTATTTATTTCCATGTAAGTGTGTTAATCTACTGTTATTATATGCCAAAGTTTCTATGTCTGCTCTTTTTACAGGATCTGAAATGGTCTCTGTGTGTATAATTTTTTATTGAAGCAGGATTTGAGAAGGATTTGTCTGCTTTCACCCTCAGGAATACTTGTGTATGCCCATTAGCTATAGTAACGTTCCAGGTGTTAATGAACATATTTGGACTTGGGAAGTGCCAGTGCCAGTGAAGGACACTTTACTGGACAATAAAGTAGATTCTGTGGACTAGGTTCAAAGACTTCTAGTTACCAAGCATTTTAATGAAACAATGCACAATACTATAGTGTTATTAAATTACTGTTCCAGCAATATATCTTAGAGAAGTTGAGCCTGCAAGGAGATGAGTTGAAAAAGGCAAGAAAAAAGTGAAGGAAACTGATGCTGGTCTTCAGAATCTGAGCAATGTCTGTATGGTCTGTCAAGGAAATCTGAAATGTCAGGACTACAACCTCAGAAAGATTTTCACTGAAGTTTATCCTCGCTATTCATTATCCTTGCTATTCTTAATTTTTTCCCCCACTTTCTGTAAAAAGTTCCTCTTCATAATCATGAATTGCCACTTGTACTTTAATGAAGGAATATGCCCGCTTTTTTTCCTCATTGGTAGTTGTCTACTATTATTTATAGACTTATGCTTCTATTTCTTTTGGGATTCTTTTGTCAATATTTTGTTTGGCTATTCAAACATCACGTTCTTGCATATTGCATCATTACAAAAGCATATTTTGTGTTCTGAATTTTCTCTGTTTTTTTCAGACCAGGATTATTTTCCAAAAGCATATTTCAGAATGCCTTTTTCTTGTCTCCCTCTCCTTTCTCCCTCCATCTTAGAGTAAACAAAGGCTGCTTACAGGACTTAAATTCTGTCGCTGTTCTAAGATAAAGTATTGGTTCTAATTAACTCACATTAGCTGCCCCGGCCTGTTCTATTTTGTGACAACACTAATACTCTCATCAGGGCAGTGAACTTTGACAAGGTTTCCTGTGTTCCTAGAGGGTTAGGTTTCATCTGGTGTGAAACCATGGCCAGTGGGTAGCACCCTGTAGGGGCTAGACTCCTGTTTAATAAATTTTGTCCTGTTTCTGCTCTTTCCAGTCTTCTGGCCTTTATTTCAGAGTCTGGGAAATGTTATATCAGCATACCCCATTAAAAGTAATAGTAGTTGAATACAGGAATTTAAGTGGTGTTCTTCTGTGAGGGAGTGACATTAAGAATTTGTCTTTGCATGTTGGTACAAATCTACTCTTATCTGTGAAGTAAAATAGCATCAGAAGGACCAATTTGCTATAGCATGCTATATGTTCATGTCGAAGCAGCACTGTCCAGAATGGCTGGGTACATTCACAAATGCATAAAATGCCATTCTGAAGAGTTTACTTGGTTTTGTTAACTTAATTTTGCTTTGAAGACAAACGTAATGTTGTAGAAATTGTAACACATCACTTGCTGCCAAGTGCTTCCCGTTAAAAATATCACCTTCAGTTATTTTGTTAAGATTGAATAGTTCAGACAGAATTTTTCAATGCTGAATTCTGCATCATGCTGTTATTATTTTTTTTTAAAAAAACCCTTTATTTTAGACTAAACAGCTGATCTTCTTCAGAGCAATAAGCCTGGGAAAATGTCATGGTTTTGATCATGCTTGTCATCTTCATGCTTGAAAGCTTTCCCACACCCCCAGCCCCCCGCTGCTTCCTTTCTGTACTCTAGAAAAGAAGTCTAGCCTTTGCTAGAGTATAGGTTTTTGATCACAGAAGTCTGTCTGACATGACAAGGGGATGTAAATGTTCCCTCTGAGTTGCTGCAACAAGATTCTTTTTTTCCCCTCCTCTCCTGAGTAAGCTGTCCTACTATGCTAAGCAAACTTGGTGGAGAAATGCATATCTCCAGTGAAAGAAGAAGACTGATGATAAACTGGGGTTAAGATGTTGTGATGCGCCTAAGTGGCATGTACAGTTGATCTTTGCATAAGGAAAGGTTGTCATAGAGGGGTAGAAAAATGACTGTTAATAAGATACCAGTATAATAGTAAAGTTGTGACCAGAGGTGTGCATGTTAGGACAGCTCTGGGAAGAAGAGAAGTCTGTCTGGAAGTTTGGGAGTTTTGAGCAGAATCAATGTAGTAAAGTCCCTTTTTTTCAGAGTGCTGAATTAAAAGACTCACTGTGTCCTGGATTTTCTCGCACCTTGCTCTACAAATGGCTGAAACCCTCTAGTAAAATGTGCCTCGTCTTTCAGATCCCTCGTATCATGGGTGTTAGTTCTCTTGTTTCATTGTCTTATAATGATCTTATAGTGATCTGTATGGCACAACTATCAGCATAATATCAAATGATGGAGTTGGTATATTCCTCTGTTTTGGTTTGCATTTTAGAGATGCAACATAAACTTAGGTTATGTATTCTAAAATTATTAATTAGTTTTGATGGAGTTTTCAGTTGCATTCCCATGGTTGTTTTATGTAAGACTGCCTTACTCAGTGTATTCTGTGATGGTTAATACTTAGTAATTAGCTATGTGATACTATGCCACTATAATTATTTGGTGTGATAGCCTGCCTTATACATAGCATGACATTCAGGACTTCTCTGAACAAAGAATTAATTTTCTATTGGCCTTTTCTGTGATAAATGTCACTGTGGTGCTGGAAACTCTCATAAATTTTTAATGAATTTATTTTCATAGTACATTTATGAGGTGAGGGGGTTTTATCTCCAGTTCACAGATACAGCAAGACTGGAGGGTGGCGAATATAAATCAGTAAACACCTCATTTTTCTGTATATTAAAGACTTCACGGATCTCCTTACTTCAGCTGAAATAGGTTTATCTTTGACAAATCAGATGTGACTATTTCAGGTCAGAATATAAGAAACACACATCTGCATGATAAGTACAATTTTGATTTCAGTAATTTCCTGTGGGACCACCAAGCTGTGTGACAGAGGCAGGGGTACGATCAGTGTATTTTTGAAATTAATTTATTGGATTGGCTACTGGATCTTCCCTGTGCCACCTTTTAGGGATTTTTTAAATCTCTGTTACGCTTTTGTATCTTCCAACACAATAATTCCTAGCTCTCTTATGAAAATATATTGCATTAGTCTCAGGCCAGCTTGACCTTTGCTGTTCAGTCACATTGGTGTTAGTTGAAACTCCTTTGTCTGAACCACAAACAGATGTGCCAGGAGCTCCAGCTAAAATTTTAGGAACCATTTTGGCCTGTTTATCCTAATTTATACCCTAATATTTAAAGTTTAGACTCCAGCAGAAAGGACACTAAAGGTATGCAAAATGTTACTAATTAAGTGGTCCCGGAGAACTGAAACATACATGATAGAAACTAACATCTAAAACCAAATCCCTGACTGAAACAAGACTACTGATAATGGCAATTTCTAAGATGGTTTACGCAAAACAAATCCACAACTAGCTGAAATTAGCTAGTGAAGAAGTGTAATAGTTTGTCTATATGTTAACTGTTTTCATCTGATTTCTGTTGAAACCAGCATGCATTAAGGGAGAAAATAGCTCCAAAAAGCCAACTGTATTTTGGAAAGGAGATTTTCTATTTGAACCATTTGGTGTAATGGAAGGTGCTCTGCCTATGGGCAGGGGGAGGGGGGTGTGTGAAGGGGGGGGTGGACCTAGATGACCTTTAAAGGCCCTTCCAACCCAATTCTGAGATTCTATGATTGTATTTTTGTTATTCCATATTCTCAGAGTTTTTTTCAGAGAAGGATCTTATAGTACTCATGTAATGCTCACTGATCTCAAAGGTGTCAGGTATAAGCAGGTAGCTATTTTAAAAGTATTTCAGTATCTGAGGAGTTTAATCAGGCTGTGGAAGTGTCTTCCATTATGTTTGAATAAAGTAACTGTAAATATTAATTTTTAATGATCTGACCTGCATAGTATTATTAAATCAACATTTTGTCCTACTGTTATATATTTTTTCTCCTATAGTATAAATTATATAAATCTCCTTGTTTAAACTGTTTTATCTTAGTTTTGAAGATAAACTATTTCCATTAAAAATGTATCATGTTCTTGACAAAATGTGTGCTTGTTTTACCTAGTTAATTAGATCAATAATCACCTTTAATCATGCCATGACACTCAAAGATAATCTTTTATTCATTATGGATGATCTTGGTCCATTTCAGGAGAAAAGTTTTTAAAAAAGTGCAAATTGCTCATGCTTCATTATAGCGTGTACTATGAGAACAGACTGGTTACACTCATTTACTGTAATTTTAATTACGCAAAGCCATCAAGGAGCTAGGGTAGATGCTTTTTAAAGCTTTGAATTGACATCCTTGGAAAAACTAAGCATATTAGAAAAATGAAGTACTTTCTAGAGTTAACTATGTAGCACACTCTGTTATTTCCATGGTACATTTGATTTCTATGCAGTGTACTTTTTATGTAGTAAAAGGACACTAAAAATGAAGATACGAATATTTTCCTCTTTTTATCTCTGGTAGTCCTTTATTTCTTTCACAGGATAATATCAACATTTTATTTCTTTTTATAAAGGCAATGCAGCTTCTGATGTAATACACCATTAGGAAAGACACTGTTTTGCTACTGCTCCAAATTGGTTCTCAGTCCTGAATTGTGTTGCAGCATAAACCAAAAGCCAGTGATGTATTTTGTTTCACATACATTGCAAGCCTCTTCACAGCTTGGAAATATGGGAAAAGAAGGGGTTTTCCCCTATGTTTTTGTTATATTTAGAGGTGACAAATTTCTGGCTTACAGATAGCTAAAATTATGCCTAAGTCAGCAGTTGACGCTGAGAAACAAATTATATTGTTATTATGTTGACTTTTTTATAGATTTTGTGTTTTTAGGTTAGGGTTTTTAAGCAAAACAGAGTTTAGCACAGCTTTGATACACGTTTACTGCTGGTTGTATACAGGCATGTACAAGTACACTGTCTTCTGTTTGGTTTCTTTAAAACGTGTCTTTCAAACTGGATCCTTTAATCACCTTTCTAGATAATCACTGTGACAGTATTCAAGGTCTGGCATGTTCAGAGCACATTTTTCAACTTTCTTGCTTGACTGTTGATGTCCTTCTATTGTATGTGCATTTGTTCAGATGCTAGGAAGACCAGTTTCATTAGCTGAATGAGAATTAGTTTTAAATTCAGTGGGAAATAGGAATTGTTGTTACAGTTAACATCCAAGACAAGCCCTGGCTCTGGCTCTAAACATGAGCTTCAGTAAATTCTTCTCTTGAAAATGATTTTACTATCTAAATATGATTTTAAATTTGGAATTAAACTCTGAAGTTAATAAATTTTCCTTGGTTGACCCAATTGTGCATTTTATTACAAGTATAGTGCACCTGGAAATACCTCCTGGAAAAGGATTCTGTAAATTAAATGCTGTGTAACATTGTAGCCTAAACTCAGCTCCACATCTGTGCACATGGTTTGACTGTATTTCATGACCTCGCCAGGGTGTTGTAAAAATAACTGCAGTGAAGATTGTTAAATGCCGATATATTATAGTAATAGGAGCCATGTAAATGCTAAGATAGATAGGGAGACAGATAGCATTAGCACATTAGAGGTTTCCTTGAGAACGCTAACCAGATTAAGTGCCAGTGTTCTCCTATGTAGCAGTGTTAATTGCCATTTTTTGGCAGTTGCACAGGCACTAATTACTTTTTAATAGAACCAATGGAAGAAAATTTTCCACTAAGCTTTTCTGGATAATTATTGCAGTTTTTTTCCTTCCAGAAGCTTGAAATTTTAGTCTTACGCCATCCATCATATCTGTCTTGCAGATAAATGGTAGCATTACAGGACATGTAAGATCGTGTTCTGTAGCTTATTCCACCCCAGTCTGCCTTTTAAATGATAACATTTAAAACCACCTCCTTTGTATCAGAATAGTTTCAAACTCTTCAAACAGAGAGTTTGTACAAATAACACATTAAGACATTGCTTTCTTGTGTTTAAATGCATAGTGTATTTACACAGTGCATTACATAACAGCTGCAATCTGTAGGGTCTTTCCACTGTGCCCAGAGCTTTTGAAGTGAAGCTTCAGAACCATGAAGAATAAATATAGAGGAATGCTAGCATTTAATGTGCTAAATTTGCCAGTATCTGTTTCCTTTCTATGGCTCATTCTCTCCTTATGTATTCATGTTGTGCTCTAAATAAAAAGAAGAAAGCATTGCATGAAAGGTCTCAGAAATACAAGATACACATAAGATGCTAAGCATTAAACCTTGTCAAAAGGTCAATGCGTGATTGCAGCTGGACTGAAACAGTATTGTTGTTTTTTTTACATCACCCTTCTGTCAAGAGTTTGTCACAGTTCATAAGGATTTTGGTGTAGTATCATGTTTCAAAATTTTCATAAACTAATATGTCATGCATTTTCTGTGGTGAAGAGACTAAACATTTGTAGTTTTGGCTGCAAACCGAAGTGTGACTTCAGTATTCCTCATAGATAAAGTATCAGTGTTAGGCCCAGTCCTGTTTAGTATCTTTACTGATGGTCTGGATGAGGGGATTGAGCCTGCTGTCAGCAGATTTGCAGATGACACCAAGCTGGGGGGAAAGTGCTTATATGTTGGAGGGTGTGAGGGCTCTGCAGAGGGACGTGGACAGGATGGATCATTGGGCAGAGTCCTACAACGTGAGCTTCAGCAAGACCAAGTGCTGGCTCCAGTGGTGCAGGCTGGGGGTTGAGTGACTGGACAGCGGCTGGGCAGAAAGGGACCTGTGGGCGCTGATTATCAACTGGCTGAACATGAGCCAACAGTGTGCCCAGGTGGCCAAGAAGGCCAATGGCATGCTGGGCCTGTATCAGCGGTAGCGGGGCTGGCAGGAGCAGGGGAGAGGTTCTTCCCTTGTGCTCGGCACTGGTGAGGTCATACCTTGAATGCTGTGGCCAGTTTTGGGCCTTCCAATTCAGGAAGCAATTGAGGTGCTGGAGCCGGTCCAGAGAAGGACAGTGGAGCTGGGGAAGGATCTAGAGCAACAAGTCTGATAAGGAGCAGCTGAGGGAAAGATGTCTGAGATCTAACACCACCTTGTCAACTGGCCATTGAGTGCCACATCCAGGTTCTTCTTGAACACCTCCCAGGGACAGCGACTTCAACACCTCCCTGGACAGTTTATTCAGTCACTCTTCCAGTGAAGAAATTCTTCCTAATTTGCAATGTAAATCTTTCCTGAGGCAATTTAAGACTGTCTTCTTGTCCTGTCGCTGGTTGCCTGGGAGAAGAGATCAACCCCACCTGGCTACAGCCTCCTTTCAGGTGGTTGTAGAGAGCTGTAAAGTTTTCCCTGAGCATGCTTTTCTCCAGGCTAAACAACCCCTGCAAGATCTTTTCCAGCCTAGTTGATTCTGTGATTCTCTAATCACATCTTCAACCTTAGGAGGATTCTTGAAGGGCAGCACCTTTAAACTGATTTAAGTAAACACAAATTTAAAAGGATTTTGAGGTTTGTACTGGTCAAATTCTAGTGGTTTATCAGAGCAATATCAAGATAAAAGATGTATGTGAAAGCAAGAGTGTTTTGGTTATTTGTGGGCAGGTAAGGACTGTGTGTCCCAATCCATCCACTCAGTGATGATTGATACAGTGTTCACATAGGTGTTTGTGCATCTTTCTCTTGTCCTGCGTTTGGCTCTCAAATACACAGCTGACGTATCTGACTGTTTGAAAGATTACCAGAATTTGGAGAATTTTTTTTTTCCTGTTTATTCTGAATATAAGAATTTTTTTCTTAATATTGTTATATTGTTAGATGCAATAATTTGAACCTATAAACCTTAAATTATAAATTACATCATGATATGAAATCATGATCACAGAATAAGAAACCTGTTTTAATTTAAAAAATAATTTTGATGTTGGTAAGTTTGAAGCAATGTTTGCTTAGAGACCCATTAAAAAGATCTCTTAGTGTTTGTGTGTATATCAGGATGATACGTTTATAATGTAGTGTATACTCATTCTCTTCTCTAGAGCTAGTTGATTTGCATTAATTGTTCCCCACTGCTTCTTTATCCCTTTCTATGTGCTTATAATTACAAAAAAAGCCTCATTAAAACAAACAAACAAACAAACAAATCTCTTGTCTTTCTTTCATAATCACCTTTCCATTCCAAATCATCTTTTTTCATTGTCCTTGCAACTTAGTGATTGAATAGTCAGTATCACAATATTACAGTATTTCATACGGCATTCATTTGCACATTTCAGGGGTTTTGAAACTGCAGATGCTTGATCAAGATGAAAAATACTGTTCTCTTGAAACTTACTAAAATAAATAAAACTGCAAGTTACAAAGTTTGTTTTGCTTTCTGAACTCCTTGTAAGAATGACAGGATTGTAATCAGTTTGTATCAAAGTATTTTTTAGTCTTTTAGGTTAATTATTTAGATAGACAGAGTCAATTGAATAGATGGGAGAGATCAGGAACAGCATGGAAAGAAATGGCTTCTAGGGAAAGGAGATGCTCCTAATGGTTGGAATAGATGGAGTTGTGAGATATGTGGAGTTACTGTCAGCTTTGGGTGGAACCAAGTTGACTGCTTCCATTCATCTCCTAGTGGTAGAAACAACTACAGATGTTTTAAAGACTTAATTTGAATAACCTTTGCAAGATGGTTGGGAAGATGTGTAAATCTAAAAAGTTTTCGTTTTCCAAGATCATCCAGTCATAGACATGGAGTAGGAAAGCATAAACACCTATCAAAACAGATAAATCCAAGTAAAACTGAGGATAAAGAATTACACTCCTTGTAAATCACTCTGCATTTTGTAGTAGCTTGATCCAAAACTCTCATTAATATCTGGATGTTGAGCTAAATGATTAGCACAGGGACCAATAATGGCATCCTCCTCAGCAGCTCATAACTTGCAATTCCCTAGTAGAATATTATGGAATGCTGATACATGTAGAAATTTATTCGGCAGAACAAAATCCCGACTGTGTGATCAGTGTCCACAGTTGGATGTAGTCCAAGGCGCTCCTTTCAGTTCCAGGCATTCAAATCACGGAGCCTCATTACAGCCATCCTTCTATACATTATCAGATCTGCCGATGGCACCGTTCTGCCATTTCTCCTGCAGTCCATATGTGGAACAGGGATACACGAGGAAAGTTGTGTAAGACTTTAGATGTTTATTTGCTATTACTATACAACCGATTTTGTGATGTGTATTTGGAAATAGGATTCTCTTCTACTTTCAGAAACCTTGGATATGCAGAAGGGCCTTAACTCTGTATCAAAGTCATTGCTGTTTCAGACATAAGTCTGTCATTAATTTGAAGCTGAATTCAAAGGCAGATCATTTTTAGTTCCAATGCAAGTATGAACCAGCTTATAGTTCTTAGCAGGAAGGATTTCTTACAGTAGTAAAACGCTGGAGTTTGTCACACATGGAATTTTAAGCCTGTAGGTAACATCAAAGTAAGGACAGGCTGTATGTTTCAGTGACTGACATTGTTTTCTAAATCTGTGATTAACTTACTAGAACCCACCAGCATAGGAAAGCCCCAACTGCTGATGCCAAGTCTGAAGAAACCCTAATAGAAGTGCTAGAATTGACTGTGTCTCTGCTAATAGATACTACTTTTATTAGGTATATATCTGCTGCATATATATTTTAATTATAATATTAAGGAATTTTGGGAGAATTACAAATGTAAAGTAATTTTGCAGTCAAGAAGTCATCTTTGATGGCTCAAAATCTGTGTTCCTCTGGTTTTGATAGCTACAAATTTTGTGAAGAGGTAGCCACTTGTGTACCATTCTTTAAAAGACCCTTAATTAGATTTCGTCTTCCTAATTTTATCTCATTAAGTGCTAAATAGTTTGTCTCTAGTGACTGTTTAACAGTCTGGATGATTTAGATTTTATACTTAGTCTTTTTTGGCTTTTGCCTGAGATAAGAGAATTGCAATTGCTGTAGAGGTTTTTGATGTTTTTTAAACATCAGATGGTTCAATTTTAAAGCAATACTGAAATGACTTTACTTCAGGCCTTGTGAAATATTTTCCCTTTGAAAACCCAAAAATTTATTCTATAAAAGCTAAAATCCTAAGAATGCTATAAAAACTATTTTTGGGGGATTTGTTATTTTATTTTTGCATTGTTCTGATGACAGCAAATCTACTTGACTGAGAAAGGATACAATCTTTGGGGGTTGACCTTGGGTGGCTGCTCTGTCACTCTCCCTCTTAACCAGGGC
Organism: Hirundo rustica; assembly: GCF_015227805.2. NCBI lineage: Eukaryota > Metazoa > Chordata > Aves > Passeriformes > Hirundinidae > Hirundo > Hirundo rustica. The sequence continues at coordinate 62,334,438 of NC_053488.1, read as the reverse complement.
AGGAGAGAAAATAAGATGCAAAAGCTTGTGGGTTAAGATGGGAAGAGGAGGTCACTCAGCAGTTACCACCACAGACAAAACAGACTTGGGGAAATTAATTTAATTTATTTCCAATTAAAAATATACAGTAAGATTGTGAGAAACAAAGGCAAAACCCAAACCACCTCTCCCATACCTCTCCCATCCCAAACTCACCTTCACTCCCAGCTATTCTATATCCTGCCCAAAAGTGGTGCAGAGGGATTGGTAATGGGGGTTGTACTCAATTCCTAGTTTTTTGTACCTTCTCCTATCTCCTCGTGCTCTTCCTCTGCTGCAGCTTGGGCCCTCATCATGGGATGCAGGCCTTCAGAAACAGACTGCTCCAGCAAAGGGTCCCCCATATGTCACAGGTCCTTCCAGAAAACCTGCTCCTGTGTGGGGCTCCTGGCTGCTGCTCCTGCCAAGACCCTGCTCTGGCATGGAGTATTTATGGGTTGAAGCTTCCTTCAGGGCTTATCTACCTGGTGTCCTCCAAATCCGGCAGATGCATCTCTGCTCCACCATGGAGCTTCCACGGACTTCCAGTGACAGCTGCCTCACCATGGTCTTTGTCATGGGCTGAAGGGAATTCTCAGATCCAGTACATGGAACACCTCCTTTCAGCAGGACCTATAGTGATAGGACAAGGGGTAATGGTTTTAAACTAAAGAAGATCAATGTTGACTAGATATAAAGATGGGGTTTTTCATATGAGGATGGTTAAACAAAGGGACACATTTTTCAGAGAGGTGGTAGATGCTTCACCTCTGTAAACATTGGTGGTCAGGTGTGACAAGGCTCTGAACGATCTGTTCCAGTTGAGGATCTGTCTGGTCATTGCAGGGGAGTTGGAATAGCTGACCTTTAAGGGTGTCTTTTGACAACTGGTTATTCTATGTTCTTGGCTGCCGAGCTCAGCTGTGTATGGTGGTGGGTCCATTGAAGCTGGCTGGAACAGCTGTGCTGGCACAGAGTCTGCTCACAGGGGCCACCCTACGGCTCACCTGCCAGAACCTGGGCGGCTGCATCCAGCACAGAGGCTAAATCGAGTGTACAGCTGAATAGAGGGTACCTCTGATTGATAGGTCACCCTGATACTGAAGGCAAGATGGTGGTAGAAGTTCTTGTCATAATTAGGAAACGTGAAACTATTCTAGGCCGTAAGTTCTACTGGTGAGTTTGGAATAGGTAAAGGCTGTAATTTTTTTATTTAAGGACTCCCTCTTTATGTGCAAAAAATAAAAATTGGAATCATGTCTTATCAATGACATGCATTATTTCAGTTGGATTATTATACTTCTTTGCATTATTATAGTTGATATTGTTGATCTAATTAAAAACAACAACAAAAAAAAGAGGCTTTAAGTTCTTTTCTTTTGCTGACTAATGCAAAGTCTGCTAGGTTAGTAGCTAAATCATGCAAATTTGATGTGTGCTCAGCCTGCTGGGCTGATACCTGGCAGGTTTCTGTTCATCTTTTTGGTGTGATTCAGAATGTTTTTTTCCTCTGTCTCCTTCAATGGCGTTAGTGATATAGTGCCCTTGGTAATTTTTCCGTAAATATTTTCTTCCTTGAAATTTAATACAATGATAAATTTCGGTTTTGATTAAAATGTTAACAAAACTTTGACTTTTTAGTTCACAGTGAATTAGACATCTTCAGTGTTATTACAGTTTCATGTTCAGGAGGACATTTGGGTTGAGGTTGCTGTAGGTGACAAGCAGGTGTAGACAAATGCTTTTCTGCAGCTTCAGAAGGAAATTGCAGGTTTCCTTGAAGAAGGAATTTGTATTTTGGAGTTTGGCACTCAGCACTGAACTGATGTATTATGGTGGGAGCTGAGACTTTCTTAGGGCATGAAGCTCATTCTGACTTATCTCAAATGTAATCTGTTCTCCAGAGACAGAAGATTGTGGTTATTAGTTTAAAACTTCTATATTAATAGGTCTGATAAGAATAAGCTGTTAAAGTCAGCAGCCTGAACAGCATCAGAGTCTGTCCTTAGAAGAAAAACACTGACACCCGACAGGAAAGAGAAGTAATATTAAATCAGTTGTGTCACACTTCTTTCCAAAAAGAAGTGATTTTTAAATTCTTTTGTGGCCAAAAGTGAATTTGATTGATAATTGACTGACTTTAGAGCCCCCTTACATCAGGATTGTAAGACACAAATAGTTGGAGCAGTAGAGGTGATGAGAACTTGCAGCTAGAAGAAAAGTCAAAAGAGTAGAGTGTCTAAATTTTAGAAATATACAAGAACTGGCAGTTTTAAACCTCCATGTGTGACTCCCTGAGTCCCTTCACTTGAGAGGTATACACAAAGTATTTTATGTTGAACATTTTTTAAATTCATTAAATGTGTTTTATCTTGTGAGCAAGTGCATGATACAGTATGTCATTTAAGGAAGCAGATCTGAAGTGTCAAATTATTCCTGGTCCTGGATGGGTTGAGGACAAGAAAATGAAATGGTCTGGGCCTTTAAAAATTCTGAGATGTGAAATATTGTGGTTCAGGAGGAAAAGGCAAAAATGAAAACAGCAGCCAAGAGTCTGCACGCCAAGAGAAGCCAACAGCAGCTGTCTAATTTTGCTTCAGCGAGAACCAGAGCTTGCCATCAGGCTTCTTAGTTTTTGTGCATGTATTGACCTTGCTGCTTAGAACAAAATACCTGAGGCTGGAAGGTGGAATGGACTCATGCAGTTGGGTGATGAAGGGAAAGGAATCCTCAGGTTGCTTCCATAAGTATTTTGTAGTGCATAATGATTTATATTATCTGGTTATCTATCAGGACCATATTCACCGGATACTGTAGAAGAATGTCCTCAATGGGTTGCAGTGTGGTAATAAGACAAAAATCAATGGGTGAATATTCACTGGAAACACGGGAAAACAGTATTAAAACTCTGTGATAGTTCAGCTGTGGCCCTTTGCATATTTTGTAAGAGGAGATATAAGGAAGATAATGATTTTCTGCAGATATATCCAGCCTACCTCTGTGGGATATCATTGGAGAAAGGTCATAAAATTTCATCTGAAAATTTAACACTGTGGGATAATAATTATTTCTGTTCCTGCTGCAAGGCTGAGTGAGAGCTCACAGTGGAGGACGGAGAAGGGAAAACAAAGCAGGTAATACTTGAAAATGTGATAAAAATAGAGAGGAAATGCTTTTAAAAAGACTTTTTAGATTAGCCATTTTACCTGCAGTATTGAGGATAGTTGTGACTGAGGCAAGTTTATCTTTTCTCAAGGCCTGGAAAAATGATGTTGCAATAAGCTCTACAGTTACTTTGAGATTTCTACAGTCAGATCATAACAGGAATTTTTGGCCTGTAATGTTTATGAAAACTCTTGAGCAGGGTGTATGAGTGCCCCAGTATACTAGACAGATGTTACAGATCATGGAAAAACTTGGACAGCTGCCTTTTCTCCATCAGTGATCACACTGTCTTGTCTTGAAGAACAAGTGATTGCAGCACAGCAAGAACGAATGCTAGAAATGCTATTGATGGCTTTCCTGCTCCCAATTCATTATTGCCTTCTTTAGTGAAGCCAGAAATTGTTCTGGACAGAAAACATCACTGATTCTTTCTTTTTTCCCCACTATTTTCCCACCACAAAACTATAAACTGTGAAGTTTTCTCTCTCAAACCTGGCCCAAATCAGTTTTTGCAAATACTGTCATCCCCAAACACTCCAGCTCCTTTACTGTGTTTTTGCGCTCCCAGATTCCTCAAGTTTACCAGCAATAACATGTTTTGTGATTTCTGTTTGCCTGATTTTCTTAAAATCGTCAACCCTCAATTTCAGTGTCAGGTGTCATTCCTGGCACCACTTTCATGGTGAGTGAATGCCAAGATTTCAAGACATCTGGGTGCCTTTTCTGCAAAGATCTAAGGGATATGAAGAGCTGGAAGTGCATATATTCAAATGCACGGTTCAAAACTCCTCTCTTTTAAGGTGTTTGTGTGAATTCTGCAGGATTTTTGAATTTTAATACTTGGTTTTCTGGGTTTTATTTCAGCTCCTTATTCCGAGGTAAAGATATCCTGTGTGTTAGGGCAAGCAGCACCTTTCTGCACTAAACTTACCAGTTCCTCTTCTGGTGTAGTGACACACCTCAGGTCTTTTGGTCATGGATCTCAGCAGCCCCCCCTGCCTTGCCAATAAATGATTTCAAGAGGCTGTGAAGAGTTTCCCTGAAGGAAGAGAGATTGAATGACTTCTGTCAGGATCGTTTTAGGAGTTTTAAAGCAATGCTCTTTGGAGGAACTTGTCAGATGGGGCAAGAGAACATCTACCTATGATGATCGCATGTCATGACAGTGAGTTCTGCATAATTTAATGTTTCTGGAGGTGAAAATCATGAGCCCCTTGAACTGTACAGTTATGTGCCAGGTTGTATGGAGTATGTGTTTCAGAAAGACTGTTTTACAGATTCTAATTTTGTAAAACTGTTATAAACCTTTGGTGGTTATATATATAACCTCTGTTATGTACTGTTGGTGTCTTGCCTATATGAAGGCTGTTGTTTTTTGATCGTTGTTCTCCAGCTTTAAAAATATCTTGTATGTTAATTGTACATTTGATTTTTTTCCCATTTTTTCAGATAGTGGAAGAGATATATTAAAGTATGTGATGTACTGTACGTTTTCTAGGTTTACTTGTGTGTATGTACAGGTCTGTTGCTCAAATCTGTTGCTTTTGCCTTATGCAAATCCTTTTTGAGACATTTCCTCTTTATCCAATGGCTTTAAAAAAACAAAATAAAACCAAAATGACAAACTGAAATTTTGTTCTTGGACAAGCATCAGAAATTAATTATGCTTAGCTCCAGTGAATAACCAGAATTAATGTAGAGTTTAAATTGGCCATTAATGCCATACTTTTTTTTTTTCTAGACTATACAGACATGATTTTTCCTGTGAAACTCCCTTTAAATTCTTTAATGATGCAAGTATGACTTTGAGGGGGAAAGTGTTTCTCAGCATTTCACTGTATTTGCTGCATGACCGATGTGGCCTGATATGACTTACCACAACATGACTTGTCATCAGAAAAAAGCTGAGAAAACAAAAGTGAGTTCCTGGAAGCTAATGCCGAGGAAAGAAGTGCTAAGGGCAGAGCAAGAAAAATGCATGCTTTTAAAAATGGGTTCTCTTTTCTCCT